>NC_030818.1:95964937-96067437 GCF_001704415.2 Capra hircus | reverse complement strand
CATGTATATTTTTTTAATGCTGTGATTTTTTTCCCCTATCAATGCCACTCAAGTGGAATGTCAAAAACTCCTCCCATTTCACTATAAATTCCTGTTTACAAAGGCTTAGTACATCTGAAAGCCAGTAGAAACCTTTTGTTCAAAAAACAATAATATGCAATTTCAAAAGCTTTTTGTTCCCATTTCAATCAAAACTAACTTCATATGTTTTAAATGAAATTCTGCAAGTAATCAGAGACTAATGAGGATTCATTGGTTTAACTAGTTCAGGGAGTCTGAGAAGGGAATGAGAATTTAAAGTCACCAAGTTTTTCATTTAGAAGAGCAGTTAATGTGCAGGTACACTAAGTCCTCTTCACTGAGAAATGCAATCAGGACCCTTGTCTCAGGAGAGACTCATCCCTCTGTCTGTGTGCACATTCCTGACTCCCATTAACATTAACAAGTACCACACATGCACACGAAAAGAAGCCAGCCTTAGTAGCCTGTATGCATGGCAGCTGTGGTGACTAAATAATCCATATGGCTCTGAAGAGAAGTTCTGCTTTGTTGGGTCTAGAGTCACAGTTACAGTGGTGGAATTCAGACACTCAAGCAAACCTCAGTCTGAATGTTTGATCCAAACCCCATCCTGTCCAACCACACCTCAGACTGCAGTTAAGCCTGGGTTTGGAAATTCTATCCTCGGCATGGTTTATACAGGTAGAAGTTCCATGTTTGAGGAAACTTTAATTTTTTCACAGGCCCAAAGTTCTGTTCTCCTCCCAATTCATCATTTCTATTCCTGCATTCACTCATCCATTTCCTTACAAAATGTAGGAAATCACATAATAGTTTCATAGAGAGAAAATCAAAGGCCTGGCTTAAATTGCAAAAGCAAAAGCAGAATCAAGTATGAAACACCATCTTCAACGTGAAAATCAAACAATATGGTAATCTTAAAACAACAGATACATGCTGAAATGCAAATTCCACAGGTTGTGTAAACGGTAGAATTTAACCACTAATTCTAATGCCTCCCAGCAACTAGAATTAGGTATTTAAGTGAGAGTTTTAATGCTCATTTAATATAGTCTCCTGAAGCCCAATCCAACAACTTCTTCATTTTTCCCTATGAAGAAAATATTCTTGTGAAGTTCAGTTTAGTGAAGACACACAAGTTTACACTTCTGAAAAGAATTCACTAGCCATATTCTGAAACTGGGCTCTAGGGAAAAAGACTAGATGATGCAAAATTCTTAGTATCCTTCCATGTATAGAGAACAAGATGAAAACTTCATATTTATCTCCAGTTAGATCAATTAATATTCAGAAAAGTTATGTAACATTACATTTAAATAACCATAGAGGGAAGAATCTACCAATGTTCTAGAAGCTTCTCTAGACCTTTCAATCAATTTTATTTATATGCAAAACCAAGAGAAACTTAAAAAAAAAAACAAAGCTCCTCCTGATGCTAAAGCTCTCAATTTACTGACAGGCAAATGGCTTCATGCTGCCACTTAATCTCATTTCTTGCATAATGCCCTCTAATTAGCATATCAAAGTGAATTAATACTTCTAGGGCATTAGCAATGGGGAAATCTGCTCCAGGCTCACAATAGCAGTTAAGAGAGAGCCAAGAAATCCTCAAAAACACCACAAACCACTTTGCATTGCAAAACTGTTCAATTTATTTATCCTCTCTCTCTAAACACTTTTACCGCACACTGTTTTACTACTGTTCACCAAACAAAATGATAATTGCCAAAGTTACCAGCATCTGCAATGCCTGTTTAGAATCTTAATTTAGATTATGTTGCAGATAATTTCTATATGCAACCATTTGTTCTATTATAAATGTTAATATAGAGACAGTGGAAATGTTGACATTCTCAATTAGTTAATTTGAATTTGAAATAAAATTTTATGGGATTTTAAAATTTATGAATTTTTTAATGTAAAAAGCCACCTGCTGGACTCTGATGCCTAAGAAATATGCTTTGAAAACTTATGTATCACATAAAACAAAATAAACAAAAAAAATCATTTTGCCATAACATATGTCGAGTCTCCCAACTAATGGTTTAAACATTGTGAGGAATCAGCAACATTAAAAGGATTACATTGGATACCAAGTTCTCATTAATATGATCACACAAAAAGGGTTATTGTTCAAAACAGTTTAACATTTGTAAAGCACTTAACTTGAAGAAAAGAAGTAGGAAACTTTTAACAATTATTTTTATCCATAATTAATTTTAACTGTCCTCAGTCCTAATGAGTGACTATCATGTTAGTCAAAAGTAAAAAAAATGCCACGCCAATTCAACTTAACACATTCTATCACACCAATATTTTTACTAGACATACACTCAAATTTAGTACCAAAGCAAACTACCATTAACCATCAAAAACTAAAGTCCACTAAAATTGAGGCATGAAAGAAACAAACATCTTATATTTATTGCATGTGTATATGTTCATGGAATACCTCTATTTTCAAAATAACAATAAAGAAGAAGAGATTCTGGTTACTATTCTGCCTACAAAGGGGGTAATTAGAATCAAGAGTTGAAGATTAATGAAATTTATTTTCAAATATGTTCTGTGTCTAAAGGCATAAAAACATGGTTTATTTTTTTCAGTGGCTCATTCAAGCATTTCCTACTAATTTATTTGCTAAATGTAACACTAATACAGAGCTCTGATAGCAATTTGTGTGTTTGATTAACTTCTACAACTTTGTAAAAAATCTTTTTAGCTAGATAGATCTAAAAAAACTTTGACCAATTCACACTACATAGTGATATAAATTATCTACTCTCTTCATATGTAAAGACTCAAATGGCCTACTGAAGTAGAGCAAATGTTTGAAAAGGTCAACATGGGAGGGAGTGTACAAGCATTGTTAGTCTGTTACTACCTAAATCATGCTGATACCACTGATAAATGGCTAAAACACAAGCCTGCTGAGAAAACTAATAAAACATAATTCTTATAATGTCAATACTGAAAGAATAAATGCCTAAAGTTGTTCATATGTACATAAATAGAGAGAAAATAGTATAAAAATCCTTATTTAGCATGATGTGTTCGGTACTGATCTGTTAGGTATTCTGAAATATTTCAATGTTATGAGTACAAAATAAAACGAATGATTTAGGGTGTGGTTCATGAATTTTGGTTTTTATTCTTCATAGCCATACTTCATATTACTTCATCCTATACAATGCCACCATAAACTATCAAAACACACATAATCCAAATAAGATGCTAAAGGTCCTGGAAGTAGCCATTTACAAAAGTTGTAAACAGAAATCTAAAAATACAAGCAAAATTAGTTAAAAGGAAAAGGATCCTAACATGAAAGATATACCCAGAAAATTTTTATGAAAGTCAAAGAACCAATGTGCTCTTTGAGGCAAGGCAAGGCTTCCTTTGCCACTGTATTAATATACTTCTGATTTGGATTAAAATTATGTAAATTAGCATAATAACATAGTAAAGTCCCAAATAAAAACCAAAACTACATAGATCTATAATAAAATGAAGTCCACTAAAATTGAGGCATGAAAGAATTACTTGCACAGATCAAGTTAGTATTGACAAGAGGGTTCAATATTCTTTTATTGGGAATAAGAAAAAAAGGTATGGAAGACAGGTCCATACTTTTAAAATAATACCTGCTTGATACTTTAGATCATGAAGTTCCAAACCAGTAGAGAAGATTTTTTTTCCTATGTTTTCTATGAATGTATTACATGTATTATCTTCTAAGGATGAGAGAAGAGTAAAGAAAGTTAGAAAAACATCACTCTTTACATCCTTCCTCAAAACTTCCTTAAAAAGCTCCAGTAAGCTAAGCAAATCTATAAAAATAAAAAATATTCTTAAATTACACAGGAAAAAATTTGCAATAAAGCAACAAAATTTATGACATTTCCAGGATACACTGACTTTGTAATTTTCCCTATTTAATCACTGAATATTTCCAATGTAAATAAGCGATAATGTCTAAAACTGATAAAAAATTTAAAACATTAAAAGTCCTTTAAAATTTGCTTCAAAATAATTGTGAAAGGGTGGGAGTTACAGAGAACACAAGATTGGCCAAGTGTTGCTAACTGCTGAAAGTAGGCAATGAGTTCATGGGGATTCAAGTTTCTCTTTATCTATATTTTTACAATTGAAGTTCTCCATAATAAAAAGGTTTTTAAAACTAGAAAATAGTTCCCAAAAACACAGAAATGAATCATGTATCAAACAGAGCATTTGTTTTTAAAACTCTGGAACAAACAATGATAACTATATTCGAAGTACTGCAAGAGCAACTTAAAAGAATACACAATATATATTATATGTAACATTTAGACTCACATACAACAATTTTCACCTTTCTTGTTAAAATTTCACTTGGTAGAATATTTGGATTTTATACACTAGGAATTGAAGAATTATCTGGCACTGTAAAAAGAAAAATGAACACATTTTTATATTGAAGCATTAAAAAAAGAAAGAAAACAGGCCAGAAAAAGAAGATGCCATGAGTCTCTAAACCCTTAGGGTCAGAAATAGAGGTGCTGACTGAGAGTACTGCCTTATCTCTCTGAAAGCTAGTCCCACTTACAGCAGTAAAGATAAAAGGTTTAATCATATATATCATATTCTAAACATATAAAAACTCACAAGCTACCTTCTTGATCCAGTTTTGATATGTAAAATCCTTACGACTCTTTCTAGGGAGGGTTCCTTTAAAAGCAAAGCATTTTTAATAGTAATTTTCTTCTCTTTAAACATAAAAAATACTTCAACCAGCCCAACCAGGCAAGCAGGCCTTTCTCCTCCCCTGCGGACACCTCCTGCAGTAGAGAAGTTCATTAAGTTTTATGATCTTCCCAAGTCAGTCCTGCTTATAAGCCTCACAAAGGCCACAAATCTGGCAAACCATCATGTATGCCATTAGACATTACTAGTAAATGAATGCTATTTAGGGTTTGTGGTGGCAATAAATCAGAGTTTGGTTGGCAGCTATCAACATGGAGTATTTTAACCTACCATTTAGAAAGGAAAAGGTTATGCTGATTTTTTTTCCTAATACACAACATTTTTTAACAATATGACTCTGATTATATACTAGAGTGTTGAATTTTCATTTTAAAATATTTTTAAATACATTTTTTTTTTCTCAAAAAGAGCCATTTCCTTTATTCAAACTCTCATAATTAAGGGCTTTGGAAAGAAGAGAGATTTGTGAGAATGGAATCCTCTCACAAAGTACTTCAACAATCAAGATTAAGGTGGCCAAAAAGATGTGAGGGAACGCCCCCAAAGAACTATGTAGATAAGGAGACTTCATAGTATCATGGATACTTAATAAGAGACAGATGGTAAAATGTGGCTAAAAAAGAAATCTTTAACAATTATCTCACTGGTCAATTACTTAGTTTTAAATGGGCAAATATCTTGTTTTAAAGCCTGTAACTTTCAGTTGCTTTCAAAATGCATAGCTATCACAATTCAACAGATATTTCTGTCCAAAAATAACTGAATGATAAATTTTATAAAAGAACACATTTTCAAGAAAAAGCAAGCATCTCATGGTATACTTTTCCTACCTCTGAACAAGAAAAAAAGTATAATTGTGGTAGATTATCCATTTATCTGTCAGAAGGGAAAAATACCTTTTCATATTTGGTAGAAGGGAAAAAAGATGTTTTTCAAACTAAACCCCTTATGTGCATCAGAACTGGCAGTGTTCACTGCCTGATCAGAAACCTCAAAAGCTACTGGCAGATCTGCAAATATACGGATTTTTTTTTAATGATTTTGTCTTATTTTTTAAAAAGCATAACCAAAATGACATTATCCACTGAAATGACAGCTTTACCCCCCATCTCCCCACTAGTCAACCCCCTACCCCTCTATTATGCAGAATAGAGTCATCATATAGTATTCCCAGTTTCTATTACAAATGACTAGGTAAACTTTCTCTAAGGTTATAGAGAATTAATCTTTGGATACTATGTTATTAGATTTAATAAAATGATTTTTTTAAAGCATTACATGATATACATTATAATCTACAGTGCTTATTTTATAAGCTCATGATGTTTCCAAAGCATGACTAGGAACAGATGGGGGAGGGGGGGAGGCCTGGAATTTGCTGCCCCAATTTCTTTGCTTCGGTAACACTAATGTCTACACAGCTGTTTTATTTCAAATCAAGGATTCTGAGTTCAGCGTCCCTGTCTCCTTCTAAGAGTAGTTTTGGAGAGTGAGGTGGAGCTCTGGGTAGTAGGGGAGAAAGGAGAGGAGAGAAAGAGCTTCACCCCCATCAATCATTCGGTACTTAAATCCCGTCCCTCTCGAGCTTAGAGAGGCTGGCAGGAAGATGCCTCAGCCCAGACAGCCGCCTTTACTCTTTGTCGGCCGTTGGCTTTTTACAAAAGAGATAACGTGCAAACTTGGATCCGCTGGCCAAAGCACAAAAAGGGAATCTAATTTACAAGTTATCTCTGAAAGCCTCAGAAACAATTTTCAAAACACAAAAATTTCTTTTGTCAGCTACCTCTTGCTTCTTAAACAGCAAGTGCCCTACCAAGGCTCTCTCTGCCAGTAATCCCAGACTCTGAAAAGACTTGTTTCTTTTTTGTAACTCACCTTTGACATGAGGTTGACTACACTTTCCTTTCAGAATGGTGTAACTAAGTCTTGTGCAAATAAGCAACTAGAGGACTTATGCTTCCTAATTGAATTCTGCCTGCTGCTAAATGTCTAAACAAGAAAAGCAGTTTGCTAGGTTTGGTTCTCAAACTAGCTAGGCCAAAACTTTAAAAAAGGCAAAAAAAAAAGAATCATGATAAGGGGGTGAGAAGGAAGGGATATCAGTCCCCTCTCCCTAGTAATATAATGCTATATAAAGTTGAATCAATCTTAATATTCACAACATAGTCAATACCCCAGTGCTTAGCTGTCAGCAGAAACTGAAGTGGAGCCCTGATAGCAAGAAAACCCTTGGACAGTAAGCAACATAATTTACTGAGAATTACTCACTTTTAGGCTTCTAAACTAAGAATCTCAAGATTTAGTGCTTGATGTCTTATTTTATAGTCAGATCAAAATTATCTACCGTTTTAAATCACAATGCTTTCTAAAGGTAGCTAAAAACCAACACAGAGTAAAAGTTAGTCATTTTAAAATGTCTGTGGTTTTCAAAATTAAAATATATCTTAAAAACACTCACTTGACATAAAGAAATCAAGCACACTATGTGAATGAAAAGCAGGAAAAGTAGTCTTTCAGGCTCTCAATATTTGCTGTTAATTATGGTTTTAGCATATATTTTAATAGACAGCAATAACCCTTCATCTTTTATTGATTACTTTTAGAATTAGAATAGAATTGCATGGTGGAAAATCTGTTTAAAAGGAGGACCACTCTTCTACCAACTAACAATTATATACAGTGCGCTAATTTGTATATTCAGTTTAAACACAATCACATTTAACCTTTTAAATACCTTCACTTAAATATTCCTATGCTTTGGACTTTAACTTTCTCTTCTATTTTTTGCCAACTTAAAAAACAGCAACTTTATAATACTGTATACCCAACAAAGACACACACAAATAAACAGTAAAGCTTGTTTAATGCATTTGTTTGCCATATACAGGGAAAATAATGCCTCAAACGAAATAATAAAATCTAAATTAAACCTCAAATTCTACTTGAGGCACTACCATCACCTCAAGACTTAAATAGTTTCAGTTTTCAAAAAGTCTAACAAGGAAACTAAACTGAGATGAATTGTCAGAAATTTGTCTAATATATACTTATAGTTTTCATTCCAGCACTTCTGCAAAAGCTGTCTTCTCATATATTCCCTGCCCTAAATACTTCAAAAATTGTTCAACCTGCACCTGTGGACCTTTCTCTACTTAATAAAATATATTAAGTATGTTTACAATGTAATGACTTCAAGCATAAAATTTAATAAAAGTAGTAATAGATATAATACATTGTATACGCCTAAACACATCATTACCCTTCCAGCTTCTTAAAAGTAGTATTCCGAACTAAAATACTAATTCAAACATACTTCTCGGGTCTGTGCAATTGCATCTATTCTTCTATCTGTGGAAATGAAGCTTAAGGCTAAGTGAAACAAAGTTCGGGATATGCTTCTCCGCGGGAGCCGGTCCCCGTGGCTCCTTTTAAAAACTGACATACAAACAAGGCGAAAGGAGCAGCAAAGGGTGGCTGGCGCTCCCGGCCCCCTCCCCGCCTGCAGCCAGAGGTGGCCGCTTGGGGACTGCGACCCTGCCCCGTCCACTCTACACTTCATTTTACACCAGGAGCGGAATTCAGAAATCGACTCCAGATTTATTGCAGTTTTTTCTCAAGATCAGGAGGTGGGAAGGAAAGAATGATCAAAGATGGCGGTGCCCAAAAGCAGCAGCTTTCAACTGGAGAGTCGAAGGAGTAGCTCGGACCCCACCTCAGGGGTCTCCAGGCCCACCGCGGGGCGCAGCGTCTTACCTGTTTTCTCTTTGATCTCACACAGGACACTGAAGAGCGCGGGTTTCATTCTGTGACAGTTCAGGGCATGTTTCCTAAAACACAAACAGCAAAACACAAAGGTATTAGCATCACCTATGGAATAATATGGCGCCTTCCTTAAGTTAGATCCAAGATTTAATTCCGGCCCCCTATTTTGGAAGGCTCTTTTGAACCCCGTCAAATCAACAGAAAACTCAAGTTGACTAGTTAGCGACAACCGGCAAGCTCTGGCGGCTACAGCTCCAGCCCGAACGCAGCGCGACCCATCTGCCGGGCAGGCAGCAGCCTCGGAGACCGCGGGGCGCGAACCCGTGCGGGGGAGCCGCGATCCGGGGGCAGAAGGCGGCGACTCAGGGGAGAAGACAGCGTGGAGGGGCTCCCGCGTCCGCCCTCCGCCGGGGCAGCGGGCGCGGAACCGGCGGCCGGCCGACTGCGGCCAGCGGGCGGTGACAGCTCGGCAAAGTTTGCGAGGCGGCCCTCCCTTCCCGAGAACTTGGCCGCTCGCGCCCGGACCCGCCGGGGAACCGCCCAGAGCCCCGCGCCCGGGCTGGGGCGGCCTCCCGCACAGCGAGGTCGTCCAGCGGCCGAGCGGAGCCGGGGTGCCGGGACTCCGGGCCGAGGAGAAAGTTGCACTTCCCTCAAGTGCGGCCCGGGGCCCGCTCGCGGCGGCGTGCAGCCGGGTCCGGGCGGGAGGTTTGAATCCGTGCGAGGGGGCCGGGCTGCCAGAGGGCCGGACGCGGGGAGGTGGGGTGAGAGAAACCCACGAAATCCACGCGGCACCAAGTCCGTCCCGCGCCCCGAGAGCAACTTTGCCGACTCCCGCCCGCGTCGAGGGGCGCTGGGCAAGTTCCCCAGAGGCCGGGGCCGGAGGCCTCTTTTCGGAGAAAGTTCCCCGCCCGGGGCTGAGGCCCTGGCCCGGGCACAACCCGGGCCGGGACTCTGCCGCGGGCCCGGCTCCCGCACACATACAAAAGATGCTTAATGAGACGACACCAACTTTGCTTGCGCCTCGTCCAAGCTCTGGTCGGTGATGGTCATGATCTGGTGGAGGATGTCGCCGATGTCCTGCTTCCTGCCGTCGCCGTCCGCCCCTTCGTGGCCGTGAGGGGGAGGCGGCAGGGCCATGCCCCCCTGCACCGAGTGGCCGGCCAGGTTCACCCCGGCCAGAGTCTGCAGCATCCTGGATTGATCGTCCATCCCGCCGCGTGCGGGCGGGAGCGGGCGGCGGCGGCGGCTGAGGCGAAGGCTGAGGCGGCGGCGGCGGCGGCGACGAGGGAGGAGAAGAAAGAGGGGGAGGGGGAGGGGGAGGCGGCCGCGCGCTCCCCGCCCGCGCGGGGAGGGGGCGGCCCGGCCGGCGGGGCCCGCGGCTGAGGCAGTGCGGACGGGCGCCCGGCTCTGGCTTCCGCCGCCGCCGAGGCTGAGGAGAAGCGGCGGGCGGAAGCGCCGGGCTCCGCGGTGGTGGCAGAGGCGGACGCAGCGGCGCCCGCTGCCCTCACGCGGCCGCCGCGCCGCCTCCTCGCCGCCGCGCGCCCCGCCGGGTAGCCCCGCGCAACTTGCTCCTCAGCGCCGGCCGAGTTGCCGGGACGCCCGCCGCCCCCCGCGCCAGCCTGCGCACTCCCCTCCCTCGCCCGCCGCCGCCGCCGCCGCCTCGGCCGGGCGGGATCCGAACCCCGGCGGCCCCGGGGGAGGGAGCGGCGGCGGCGGCGGCAGGCGGCGGCGGAGGAGGGCCGGCGGGCGGGCCGGCCGAGAAGAGCTAGAGGGGCGGAGGAGGAAAGTTTGGGAGCTAGCGGGCCGGCGCGGCGGGGGCACTGAGCCCGATGAAGGGCCCCGGCGGGCCGCGCGCCGGGCGGACAGCAGATTGATGGGGGGAGAGAAGTCGCCGCCGCCACAGCCAGAGCCGCGCACCCTCCCAGCAGCCGCCGCGGACCGGGCTCGAAGGCCGTTCGGCTGAGGGATTGACAGGCTGCCAGTGCCACTCACTCACTGCGGCCCCGGACGCCCGGGGGGGGGGAGGGGCGGGGGCCAGAGGGGGGCGGGAGAGCGCTCCGCACGCCCCGCCCCCGGGGGCGGCGCGCGCTCTCATTGGGTCTTGCGCCTCCCGCCGCCGGCGCTGGCACCGCCCCCGGGCTTCGGTCCTGCCCCTCTGGCCTCCGAGCCCCTGCCCCCCGAGAGCGCGCCCCCGGTCCCCTCAAGCCTCATCGCGTCCTGGCCCCCGGGATAGGCCGGCCCGCAGGCATCGTTCCCGCACCCTGATTTCTGCTCCTAGTGTTAGCAGTCATAGGTGCCAAGAGTTGTGTTCGGGACACTAGGCAACTCGCTCCAAGGCCAACCATGTGCTTCCCCGCAGCGCCCTGAGCTTCACGCCTCGGACAGCGCCTGGTACACTTTCCCGCTCTTCCGGTCGGGAGGTGGTATCCTCAGGGTACCCGGCCGCCCGTCCCAGGCCAATCGAATCGCACTCGGAGCCGAAAGAGGCGGGACGGAGTCAAGAAAGGGATATCCTTATTGGAGCGTTCGAAAAGCCCTGGGCAGAGAGGCGGGGACGCCGCGGATGGTGACCCCGCCCACCCCGCGATCACCATAGTAACCGAGAGGTCACTGCTCGGAGTTGGTTCCAGCGCTCTAGCCTTGCGCTGTCCCTCAAGAGGTGACCAGGTAAGGTAGAAGTCCTTTGTCCTGCATGCTTGATGCCTAAACTCAGCGGATCTGAGTAATATACACTTTTCTTGAAAGAGGAGCACATGAAAATGTGTCAGAGGAAAGTGGATTTGGGAGGAGCGGAAAGGTTTGATATCCAGGACTAATATAAATTTACAACCTTTCATACAATGTGCAGTTCCTGGTAATCCAGGGAGTCCTTCAGCAAGATCTGCTTTTAGCTACCTCCAGATAGACTAAAGCTGCAAAATGAACTTTATTATAAAGAATATTTATTTCAGTGTAGACTGGATTCTACTTATAAATTTACCCCACCACCATGAGTCATTTAATGTTGGTGACTCCAGCCACAGATTGTCATATATATAGCAGTTTTTCTTCCATTGTACTCTGCCTACAAACGACTAAATGCTCACATTACTTGGGGGTCTAGACTTCCAGCTCTTGTGGACGCTTGAGCTTTCTCTTAACCTAATTTCCCTAACAGAGCTTCCTCATATTTTCCCCATTTTAGATCCATGGAGCTCACCCTCGATGGACCCTTCGGTTAGGTGGTTCTGAAAAGTCCTCTTGTTTCTTCGCCAAACTCAGTAAGCTGCCTTACCTGAAACCAAAAATAGGGGTGTGAGGTATGAAAAATGGTTCTTACTCTGCAGGGTTTAATGTAGGACAAGCAGTTCTTTACATGCCAGATGGATTCTTGGAATGAAGCAGGCTACTCGGTTCCAGGTTCTTTCCTTCGTATGTTGTGTGTACTTTTAAATACTCCCCACTGCAAAGCTAATAGCTAACGTTACAGTAAGGCAAGCTAAAATCTTTACAAACTGCGCAGCTGCTGGAGAGGGCGTTCCAAACAATCCACTCTGCCTCTTACTTCCAAAGAACAAGCCCCCTTATGTTCATTAATATTCCCAGCTCCTCTGTAGCCCATTTATGTGTCGGGTTTCTGATTCTTCTTTTGAGCCCCCATTATGGGTTACTCATAGTCATCATTGATTGGACTTTCTCTTTATTCTTAATGTGTTTTTCAAAACTGTCACCACATCCTTATATATTTTTGCATTAAGGAGCAAGAACAAACAGCCAATCTTCCATAATTCTCCAAAGATGAAGATGTAAAACCACAGAATTCTATCTGAAAGATACCTTCAGCTCTAAACTCCTTCCAGCTCTAAAATTCAATGATCCTGTGACTCACTATCAGGCCTCCTCCCTGCCTTCCTTCTAGGCTCGTAATCTTGACTAATCAGTCATGAGGATGAGGCTAATTAGCAACGGGGATTTATGGTTATTTCTAGCCCTCTCCAAACAATGAGTTATGTAAGCAATGCAACATATATAAAAATGTAAATAAAATTAAAGAAACACGCAAATAAAGGCAAATGGGATGTATGGGCTACGTAAACAAATGAGAACATAAAAACATAAATTAGAATTAAGAAAACAGTTAAACAAATGCCAGCAATTAGGAGTAAAACAACTTGTTAAATGTCTCGCACCCGCAGCTATTTTATAACACACACCTCTAAACCCATGGTCATTCAGTGATGTGGAAACTTGATACCATAATTCTGCATTAAGTGATTGGATTAGATTGACCTTCTGCTTGGGAGGTTTCCCTTTTTGTTATCGTCAGTATGAGTTGCAGTAAAAGCCAGGGGGTCCTAGCAAGGATTCCCTCACAGACTTATTGACAACCACTATCGATTTAAAGCATAAATTCTTTTAGATTGGTTTCCAAGCCCCGATAAACAGTGTCACCTAATTCTGAATACCCCCACAATCTACTGTGTTTTTGCGAGTTTCTCACTTGGGATGTTGCCTTATCTCACTCAGCAATCTGAGTCACATGGTTGGTGCCTTCACAGATAATAGAACAGAACCTCTCTAAGTACCTAAATCCATCTTTGCTGTTTCTAAGACAGTGATTATTAAAAAGTCAAAGGAAATGTAATTTATTTTTGGTGAGTGTACATTCGTGTAAAGTTAACAGTGAAAAAGTGGTGAAAACCAAGTAGGGGCCACTCTCTCATATTCGTTCCTTTCCATGAGTTTGGTTCATACTAACGATGCCGTCATACCATCACCTCTACCAATACAGTGATCATCACAGCAGATGCCATTTTCACGCAGTCTCTCTGAGTGGGACATTGTGCTCTGTGTTCTTACTTCATCTTATTTCAATCTCACAACAGGCCAATCTAGGTGAAATTATTAAATATAAGGAAACAGACTGAAAGAGGGTAAGAAACTTATATAAGACCTCCAAGTCAGTTGGTATTAGACCTTGGATTCAAATCTTGATCTGTGTGGCTACAAAGCCCACCCTATGAAACACTGCCCCCCAAAAAATGTATATGTGTGTATGTATATATATATATATATAATTCAATCAAGGGCTTCTCTTGGGACTCAGTAAATGCCTGAAATGCAGGAGACCCGGAGTTCAATCCCTGGGTCGAAAGATTCCCTGGAGAAGGGAATGGCCACCCACTCCAATATTCTTGCCTGGGGAATTCCATGGACAGAAAAACCTAGCTGGCTACAGTCCACAGGTTTGCAAACAGTTGGACACAACTGAGCAACTAACACAACAACATCGGATTAAAAATCACAAGGCTTTGACAGGTAAACTGTAAATTGATGAAAATAACCAAGCACTTAATAAAAAGAGGTTAACTCTGTGAGAGATTAGAGAAATCTAGGTCTCATGGCAGTAGAGCAGGGAAATTGAAGAATAAAGCCCAGCAAGGCTATTCTTCATAGCCATCTAGGACCTTGCCTCTCTGAGGCTTTCCAGCCATGCCTGCCTTCACTAATCATCTGCTCTAAACTCTGGCTGAATATATTGCCTATAATAGGTAATTTACCACCATACTAGATGGACCCATGTTGTTTTCTCTCAATTCACCCGTTTCCTCACCTAGTTCATTTGCATGTTAAGGACAAAGTATGTATTTTGAGATGGACCATCACATGACTGATTTGACTTTAAAAAACAAAAACTAAGATGTCGAGACTTCCCTGTTGGCCCAATGGCTAAGATTCTGAGCTCCCAATGCAGGGGGCCCAAGTTTGATCCCTGGTCAGGGAACTAGATCTCGTATGCTGCAACTAAGACCTGGCACAGTCCAATTAAAAAAAAAAAAAAAAAAAAAACCTTAGGTGTCTAAGAAGTCCCTTTGGGGAAACTGACTAAATCCTTATTCCCAAATATATCACTGCTCCATCACTTTGGGAATGATTCTTTAAAAGTGGTCTTTACAGTTGTTAGCACATGTGACCTGTGACAAATCTTCACTTCTGAAAATGTATTTGACTGAGCAACCAAAGGATCAGTGAGACAACAGTTCACCCTCCTTTAAAAAATATTTATTTTAATTTATTTTTGACTGCATCGGATCTTAGTTGCAGCACACAGGTCCTTCATCGTGGTTCACAGGCTTCTCTCTAGTTGTGGTGTGCAGGCTTGATTGCCCCACCAGGGATCAAACCCAAGTCCCCTACATTGGTAGGTGGATTCTTAACCTCTGGACCACCAGGGATGTCCCTATGAGGTGCTTAAAAAAGAATAATTATTGGAATATGTAATTTCTGAAAGGTTTGATAGAAAGCCCCATCTTTAATGTCCTTTCATTCCTCATAACACCTGGTAGAGTGCAGTCTCATGCATAGTATACACTTGGGGCCAACTCTGTCAATTGCTGTTATCCAGTGGCCCACCTCCTTCCGTGCTGGTAGAACCCTGATTATTCTGATGGCAATGTGCTCAGTCTCAGTCAAGTTCCAAGTTGAGTATGATCATCTCATCTCCTGCTTTCTGAACCTATCAGAGGGATAGATTTGTCTCCTGATTTAAAGGAAAAGGACAGTCTAAAAGAAGAGTCTAAGGAGATATGACAGCTAAATGTAAAATGGTGTCCCAGATTGGTTTCTGGAACAGAAAAGGGACATTTAGGTAAAAACTAAAGAAATCTGAATAAACTATGGACTTTTGTTAACAATAATATATCACTAATGGCTCATTAATTGTACATTAAACAAGCATACTGTATTATTATAAGATGTTAATAATAGGGGAAACCAGGTGGGAGATACTGGAGAACCCTCTGTACTATCTTATCATTTTTCTGTAAATATTCTAAAATAAAACATTATTAAAAATAAATATAAACTAAGTGGGGCAGAGAGATATGGAGAGTCTAGGTTCCTGATAAGGGCCTCCCCAGTGGCTCAGAGGTTAAAGCATCTGCCTGGAATGCGGGAGACCCGGGTTCGATCCCTGGGTCAGGAAGATCCCCTGGAGAAGGAAATGGCAACCCACTCCAGTACTCTTGCCTGGCGAATCCCGTGGAGGGAGGAGCCTGGTAGGCTACTATTCCACGGGGTCACAAAGAGTCAGACACAACTGAGCGACTTCACTTTCACTTTCACTTAGGTTCCTGAAGACATTGTTGAGTATGTGAACAAAACTAAATTGCTAATTCTAGTTATGTGAGAAAATCTAATTTCTATTTTATAGTTCCTGAACTTCCCTGGTGATCCAGTGGTTAAAAATCTGCCTGTCAATGCAGAGAACATAGGTTCGATCCCTGGCCCAGGAAGATTCCACATGTCGTGGGGCAACTAAGCTCATTCGGTACAGCTACTGAACCCATGTGCCCTAGTGCCCATGAGAAGCCAACAGAAGAAGTCTCGGCACCACGGCTAGAGAGTAGTCCCTACTTGCTGCAACTAGAGAAAGCCCTCGGGGAGCAACAAAGACACAGCACAGACAAAAATTAATGAAGAATTTTAAAAAAAATCATAAAAATAAATAATAATAAAATTCCTCTTGGTTGGGTTTCCCACTACTTCCAGCAAATCTAATCTCACACTGTTAATATATAAAGGATGGAAAGATGGAAGAATAGCCTAACACAGTGCCTGATATAAAATATGATCTACAGGTCAGAAGATATAACCCCAAAAATATCTGATCTTTGTCCTAGGTCCCTAGGGAGATAACTTCTAAAATCTTTGAAATTTACCAAGATATAGGAGTGTCTATGCTGGAGGAGGAAATGGCAACCCACTCCAGTATTCTTGCCTGGAAAATCCCATGGACAGAGGAGCCTTGAGGACTATAGTCCATAGGGTCACAAAGAATGGGACACGACTGAGTCACTGAGCACAGCAGGATTATCTTTGTTAAGCCCCTCGTTCACACCCAAGTTTATGCTAACAAGAAGACTCAGGATTAGGAGCTGATCAACAGAAAGACCAACCATGTAACAAGAGGTTTGGGGCTTTAAACCAGTTTATCTTCCCAGGAAGGAAAGGGAACTGGAGATGGAGTTCAGTTCTGTGGCCAATGAATCAATCAATCATGCCTACATAATGAAACCCTAATAAAAACCCTATATACCAAAACTCACTGGAGCTTCCTGGTTGGTAAACACACTGACACTGTGAGGAGAGAGCCTGCATTCAGGACCTTGACCTATGTGTCTCTTCATGTGACTGGTCCTGACTTATATCCTTTACAATAAGCCTGTAATTATAAGTGTAGTGCTTTTCAGACTTCTCTGTCCTTCCAGATAGTATTGAACCTGAGGGAGGCATGGGAATACCCAAACTTGTAGCAGGTTGGTCAAAAGTGCAGGTGGTCTGGGGAACCTTGAACTTGCAGCTGTCATCTGAAGTGAGGGCAGTCTTATTGGTCTCTGGATTAATTAGCTATTGCTATGTAATAAAGTACCCAAAACTTAAATGTTTAAAACAACAAACAGTTATTATCTTAAAGTTTTGTATGTTAGGAATTTGGATATAATTTAGCTGGGTGCCTCTGACCTAGGCGCTCTCGCAAGGCTTCAAACAAGGTGACACCCAGAGCTTATAGTCACTTCAAAGCTCGCCAGGAGGAGGATCCACTTCCTAGCTCATTCGCATGGCTATTGACTGCTCTCAGGTGCTCAATGACTGTTAGCCAGAAACATCAGTACCTCAATCTCTGGGTCTCTCCATAGGACAGCTCACAACATGATTGCTGGCTTCCAAAAGAGTGAGGAAGCCAGAGAGCAAGAAAGGGCAGGCAAGAGGGAAGTCGGTCTTTTTTTTTTTTAGTTGTGGGATGCAGACTCTTTAGTTGCAGCATGTGAGATCTAGTTCCCCAACCAGGGATCAAACCCAGGCCCCCTGTACAGAGCACAGAGTCCTAGCCAGTGGACCACCAGGAGAGTCTCAGAAGTCAGTCTTCTTATAAACTCATTTCATAAGTGACATACTAACACTTCTGCCGTGTTCTCTTTATTTGAAGCAAGTCACTAGATCTAACCTACACTCCAGGGGAAGAGGATGACTCAGAACATGATTATCAGGAGGTAAGTGTCACTGGGAGCTGCTATGGACTGTGCCTATCCCCAAATTAGTAAATTGAAGCCATGACCCATAATGTGTTAGCATTAAGAGGTGAGGCCTTTGGAAGGCTGCTGCTGCTGCTGCTAAGTCGTTTCAGTCGTGTCTGACTCTGTGCGACCCCGTAGACAGCAGCCCACCAGGCTCTGCCGTCCCTGGGATTCTCCAGGCAGGAACACTGGAGGCAGTCAGATTTAAATGAGGTAATGAAGGTGGGGACTCCAGGTTGAGATTAATACCCTCATGAGAAAAGGAAGAGGACTTCGCTGTTGGCGCAGTGGTAAGCAGTCTGCCAACCAATGCAGTATGTGTGTGCGCATGCACTCAGTCATGTCCAACTCTGTGACCCCATGGGCTATAGCCCGCCTGGCTCCTCTGTGCATGGGATTCTCCTAGCAAAAATACTTTATCTGTTGAGCCATTGGGGAAGCCATACAGAAGTGGCTAAATGTCTAAGTGTTGAGTAAATGCCGGTTTGATCCCTGGTAGAGGAACTAAGGGCTTCCCAGGTGGCGCTAGTGTTAACCCACCTGCCAATGCAGGAGATGTAAGACAGGCGGATTCTATCCCTAGGAAGATCCCCTGGAGGAGAAAATGGTAACCCACTCGAGTATTCTTGCCTGGAGAATCCCACGGACAGAGAAGCCTGGCGGGCTACAGTCTATGGGGTCGCAGTGTCGTACAGACTGAAGCAACTTAGCACACACGCATGGGGAACTAAGATCCCACATGCCTTAGAGCAACTAGCCTGCGTGTTGCAACTACTGAGCGTGTGATCCACGAGAGAAGTCCGCATAACCAGCATAGCCACCAAAAAAAAAAAGAAGAAGAGATACCAGAGCTTCCTCTCTCTGCCATGTGAGAATACAGAGAGAAGGCAGTCATCTGCAAGCCAGGTAGAGGGCTCTTATCAGAACCCCACATGCTGGCATCTCTCAGGTTCCCCCAGCTTCAGAACTGTGAGAAATGAATGACTGTGGTTTATACCACCCAAGCTAAAGTATTTTGTTACAGCAGTTCAACCTGACCAAGGGAGGCATCATCCTCCAAATTTAATTCTCAACGCCAGGTCAGATCATGGCATGACCCTTGCCCCATCTCACATTGGATCTACCTCTGTGATGTGCTTCTTAGCCAGGCCTTCAAGGCCCTAAATAAGCTCCCCCAGTTCTGTCTCTCTAGCCATCTTCCCCCCTGTTCCCATATGCTGAATGTGTTAATCAGTCCTAATGCCCCACACTTAGAGAGTTCTTCCTTTTCCTTATACTGTTCCCTTCAGTGAGAATGCATACCCAAGGTTTACCCTCTTCAATAATGCTGTCTAACCTGTTTCACTTACAGTATCTCTACCAAGCCTCAAAATAACTCAAAGATCTTAAGACAAGTCATATGAAACCCGTGTTGTAGATAAGACTCAGAAAATAACAAGCTACTGACACTTATTGAGCACTTAGTTTGCGGCAGGCACTATGCTAATGGTTTCTCATGCTTGATCTAGTTAAACCCTCGTGACAACCCTATGAACTGGGCGTTGACCTCCCTATTCATTGTTAGAGAAACTGAGACCTAGAGATGTCAAATAACTTGACTGAGGCCACGTGGCTGATGAATGAACTATGACTCAAGCAAGCCTTCTGGCTCAGCATTCTTGCAAATAACCCCTATGTTACACTGCCTATAAGGGGGTTATGTTACCTATCCTAAGATCCCCCCATTACTAAGTGACAGAGTGGAACTGGAACTAGAAATTTCCAACCATTTCCACCATACATATTGTCTCCCTGCTCTAGTGTCACCACTAGAAACCCTTTCTAAGCCCCAAAAGGAAGTAAATCCTTCATTTTGAGTTCCAAGTATCACTCAGGTTCTTATAAATGTGTACCCTTTTTTTTTTAAATTGTATTTAAATATACATAACATCATTTTAACCATTTAAAAATCTTTATTTCAGCCAATAGCATTGAGCACATTCACACCGGTGGGCCCATCCCCAGTATCCATCTCCAGAACTTTTCCATCTTTCAAAACTGAAACTCTGTACCCATTGAACTCTCACTCCCCGTCACTCCTTCCCCCAGCCCCTGGCCACCACTAGTTTATGTATCTATGAATTTGCAATAAGTACCTTACATAAATGGAATCATACAATATTTTGTCCTTTTGTCACTGGCTTATTTCATTTAGTGTAAAATCTTAAAGGTTCATCCATGCTGTAGCATTTCCTGTAGAGTTTCTTCCTTTTTAAGGCTGGATAATATTCCATTATATGTCTATATCACATTTTGTTTACTCATTCATCCATCAAAGGACTGCTTGGTTGTTTTCACATTTTAGCTATCATGAATAATGCTGTTACAAACATGAGTGTTCAAGTGTCTGAGTTCTTGCTTTCATTTTTTTCCTGTATATACCTATAAGTAGAATTGCTGGATCATGTGGTAATTCTATTTCAAAGTTTTATCAGGAACTGCCTTACTATTTTCCATAGAGGCTGTACTTTTTAATGTAGCTTCTAGTAATGTATCTTATATACGCTACACCTTAAAAAAAAAGCTCTTTTGATATTCGATACCGGACAAATACCTAGTTGTTGCTAATTGGTATCTAATTGATGCTTAAGAAACATTTTGTTAAATAAAGAATCACAAAATCACTATCTTGAAACAAAGAAATCTGCTTTTATTTGAAACAGACTAAAATTTTCAGATAAGATCTAAACAGTTGCTGAACAGCGTGCCTAGAGAGATTTTTTTTAAGCTGATACATAAATCCAGAGTTTTATTTCTTAAAACCAAGTGGTCCCACAGTATATTTCTTTTTCTCTCACTAGCTTCTTGTCAGGATTTTGTTCATCTTGTAGTCCCGTCTCTTTTCTAGGCTTTCAATAAAACTGATTTAAAGTAAAAGTTTCTTTAAGAATTATGCTACAATATGCTGATCTGAAAATAAATTTTCTAAATTTTTTTTTTAACCATAAGGGGGCCATCAAAGATTTCCTGGTGATATTATGCACCAGTTATAAACTTCCTTCTGTCAGAAGCAAGTAGATGATACTTTTGATTATCTTCTATTTTGAATTTCTAGGTCAGATTTTAATGCAGAAAAGATTAAAATGCACTCAAACACCTTTCATTTTATTATTATAATTAATAACTATGTTATGGGAGAAAGTAATATTCAAGTGTATATTTAAGATTTTAGTCTTTAGAAACAGTCTCATGGAATATTTTCATTATAATATTCTTCCTATTATGTTGCTACTCATTAGCACAGTAAGATGGAAAGAGGAAAGGAGATGAAATAAATAAATGATCCTTACAAAGCCATAAGATAGTAAAAAAAAAAAAGTTAGATATTTGCCTAAAATTAAATTTTCTACATCTTGGGAATGTTGGTCACCTGTGATTATTCAGGGCTGTAAAATCATGTCATTTAACTGCTCAACACAACACTACTTCCTCTTAAACTTCACATCTATCCTTATGTCCCTATAACCACGTTTTCTATGCCAGAGCCCAACTCTCCTAGCCGTAGCTTATCAGACCAGCAGTGAGCATTTGACTGGAGCTAACCCCAACCATTTCTCTTCTGAGAAACTGATGCCCTTGCATCTGGAAGACACTGATTTGTTTGCTGGCTATTTGAATCGAGGACATGTAACCCCCAGACCTCCAAGTCAGTATGTTTAGTCAATAGCAAAGCGAGAAGCCGAAAAAGCCACTTATAAACAGAACAGTCTCAGAAAGAAGAAAACAGTGCAGCCCGTAAAGGAGGGAGGCTGGGGACAAGGTAGACAAGGAGCTGGACAGCTCCAGGGTCCTGAAGGCTGTGCAGTTTCTGGTTCTACGTTGTTGGGGAGTCTTTCAAGAGCCCCCATTCTTTTTTGGCTTCACGGGGTCTTCATGGTTGTGGCTTGTGGGGATCTTTGATCTTCACTGTGGCATGTGAACTCTTAGTTGCAGCATGCAGGATCTAGTTCCCTGGTCAGGGATCAAACCTGGGCCCCCTGCATTGGGAGTGCAGAGTCTTGGCTATTAGACCACCAGGGAAGTCCCAAGAGCCCCATTCTTAACTGAGCCCCCACAACCTGGCTCCCAATAGATGACTCAACTTTGAATTAGGCATAATTTGACTCAGGAGTCAGGGAAGTGGGTTAAGCTTGAGGATGAAGCTGGTGGAGCATGATCAGGGAGGTCCTGGGGAATTTGGGTAAGAAGAACTGGGGAACAGCAGAAGCAGAGATTTACTGATGAGAAAGATGAAGGCTTGAGGAGAGGGTGACAAATTCAGTTGTTGGAGCCTGTGGAGCCTGCGGAATGACCCGGGGGCAATGTCCGGTGGGCAGTTGCAGATCTAATGCTCAGGCAAGATGTCTGCACTAGAAAGAGAGATTTAGGAATTATTAACATCTCGATGGTGTTAATAGTCATGACAGTGAATGAGATCACACCGAAAGAGTGTGAGAAGTGAGAAAAATGAGGATCTGTGACAGAGCACCAATAATTTAGGGATAGATGGCGAAAAAAAGGAGCCACTATAAGGTGGGAGAAAGACTAGAAAGCACAGCAGCACAGAAACTAAGGGTGTTTTAAGAAGAGAGAAGTCAACAGTTCAGCTGAGTTATGGTCAAAGAGGCGTCCGCTGAATTTAAAGACATGGTGAGCATTGGCGCCCTGGTGAAAGGTTTTAGTGGAGATGGGGGGTGTGGCAGATGTTCATTGGGGTCACCAAAGGAATGATTTTGTAGGGGGGACTGCAGACTGGAAGTTGACAGCTTTTTGGAGAAACTCACCTGACAAGCAGAGAAGGAAATGGCACCCCACTCCAGTACTCTTGCCCGGAAAATCCCAAGGACAGAGGAGCCTGATAGGCTATAGTCCATGGGTCTCAAAGAGCCAGATACAACTGAGCGACTTCACTTTCACTTTTCGCTTTCATGCATTGGAGAAGGAAATAGCAACCCACTCCAGTGTTCTTGCCTGGAGAATCCCAGGGACAGGGGAGCCTGGTGGGCTGCCGTCTGTGGGGTCGCATAGAGTCAGACATGACTGAGCGAGTTAGCAGCAGCAGCAGCAGCAGCACCTGGCAAGCAGAGGAGAGCTAGAGGGCAGGAACTGGAAGGCCACATGGACTTGCGAACCTGTAGGGGGTATGAAAGAGAATGAAGACCTCACAGGTAGGAGCTTGTAGTAGGAGATATGGAGAGGTGGACGCTTGATGAATGAAGTTCTGAGTAGAGAGGGTGATGTCCATGCCCAGGGTGACGCTGCTCTTGGTCGCGATTCCTATGGGGGAGAAGGGAAGAAAGCAGGAGGGACCAGGGGTGGGGCGGGGAGAAGTCGAACTTCAATGTCGAACAATTGACAGCCTGAGCCAAACCCACGGGAACCTTTTGAACTAAAACAGGCCTTCAGAGTTGTCCAGAGCTGGGCCCCGAGGGCTGGGCCTTTATACTGCTGTATCCATCAGTCCTAGAATGTCAGCTGTCCTGCCAGAGAAGGGCATGACCTTGGATGAGGTGGCTGTCTGTTGCAGAGGGAATCGCTAAATGGGCCTGACAGCAGATGATTGCCTCTGGATGGCGTTCCCAGCAACCACGGCAACCAGCCTTCCAGTGAAGGGGGAGCCTGGCGACACTACACAGGGTCCCCTATATCCCTTCACCAAAAAGCATTAGGTTTAAGCTCCTTGGCCCCATGTTCAACCTTCTCCATCATCTGGTCTCTGCCCACTTCTCCCAGCTTCTCTCCAACCTTATCTTGGAGCCCAGTTCTTCCCTTTGATCCCTCCATGCCTTTTCACCCCTCAATCTAAAATGATTCTGATCTTATCTGATTCCATCTCCAAAAATATCTCAAATGTCTCTTTACTGGAAATGCTTCCCTGATTCTCCCAGATAAGAGTACTAAATCTCCCTTGTCTCGCCTAACTTCTATATATTTCTATTTTTGCACTTTGTTGTTGTTCAGTCACTAAGTCATGTCTGACTCTTTGCGACCCCATGGACTGCAGCAGCCAGGCCTCCCTGTCCTTCACTATCTCCTGGAGTTTGCTCAAACTCATGTCCATTGAGTCAGTGATGCCATCCAACCATTTCATCCTCTGTCATCCCCTTCTCCTCCTGCCTTCAATCTTTCCCAGCATCAGGGTCTTTTCCAATGAGCCAACCCTTCACATCAGGTAGCCAAAGTATTGGAGCTTCAGTTTCAGAATCAGTCCTTCTAGTGAATTCAGGGTTGATTTCCTTTAGGATTGACTGGTTTGATATCCTTGCTGTCCAAGGGACTCTGAAGAGTCTTCTCCAGCACCACACTTTGAAAACATCAATTCTTTGGCACTCAGTCTTCTGTATGGTCCAACTCTCAAATCCATGCATTACTACAGGAAAAGCCATCGCTTTAACTATATGGATCTTTTTGCACCTAATTACCCTATATTGTGAGTTATCTCTCTCCCCGACTAGATTGTGAGTTCTCTGAGTGCAGGAACACTATGTGAATGATCTCAGTGTCTCCATCTAGACATAGAGGAAGAACTAAATTATCAATATTCAAATGAATATGAGAATGAACTTATGAACAGATGAATGAATTATTGAGTTGGCAGAGTTTGAGCTCAGTGGCCTGACTAATCTGATGGCTGATGCCAGGGAGGGTGAGCAGCCATCTGAACAATAATATCCAATGGGCATGGTGGGCCCTGTTTCAGCCCATCTTGTGTTGATAGCCAAGGGGTCCTCTCTGGTGGTTGGGACCAATAGGATTTCTGGGAAGTTGTGATCCACAAAGGCGGCAGGACTATCACTCTGAGGAGGAAGGAGAATGGAAAGGGATGAGGAGCTATTCCATCTCACTGGAAGTAAGACTTCAGCTGTTCGCCATGAGTACAAAGATGGATACAGCCATGTAGGGGCCTAGAGTAGTCTAGGGCTGATAGTGCGGGACCCAGGTCACAGCCTTGGGTTAAAGGTATCATCTGGTACCAGTGAGTTTGGGGAGCAGAGATGAAAGCAGGAGAACAGGTAGGTCTAGGGCTCCCCCAGGCCCACTGCATGCTTGGCTCAAGAAGACAAATCCTAGATTCATCAGGTCCTGTTAAGTCTGCACCTGGGTACTTCTGAGACTGCTTGGGGTGGGGTTTCAGTATTGGCAGGTCCTTCCCTCTTCACTTCCCTCCACAAATACTTATTGCCTGCAAGCATTTTTTAATTTAATTTTCATAAGACTCCTCCCCCTTAAAAAATTTTGGCCACACCCCGAGGCATGCAAGACCTTAGTTCTCTGACCAGCGTTTGAACCCATGCTCCTGCATTGGAAGGCAGAATCTTAACCACTGGACTGCCAGAAAAGTTCCACACAGAAACCTTTAACATTGTTATTTATTTTGTATTTTAAAAACACTGATATAGAACTGACCAGGTGCCAGGCACTGTTCTTAGCCCTTTACAAACATTAATGCATTTGACATTCATAACAGTCCTGAGAGGTCAATAGGTACTTATCCTGTTTTACAGTTAAAGAAATGGAGGCACGGGGGTTGAGTTTATGCAGCTAGTAAGTAAAAAGTTGTTTGCATTTTATAGGACACAGGGTTTACTCATTCATTCATCAAGTGGTTACTGTTTGCTTCCCTTGGACAAGACGCTGTACTAGGCTGTAGTGTACAGTACTGAAAAAGGCAGAGGAAGTCCAGCCTTTAAGATGATCAGTCGTGTGTCCTGAGTTATATCCCGCTATGGCTCAGTGATTGCAGGTGTTCTCCAGGGATACGCCCTGCTAATCAGTCCAGAAATTCTTTATGTTTAAGCCACCTGAATGGTAGTGATATTGTCCTTGAGTACTTGGCTTATCTCTACTCAGCTGGCTCTCTTGTAGGATGAAAGCAGAACCCCATCCCTGGAAATGAATGGAATACTTGGTTTCCAGCCCTATCTTCCAGCTTCTGTCCATACTGTCTCCTCCACCTAGAACACCATCTCCAGCCATTCATCTTTGTCAACAACTCTGGCAATAGCAGTTTTCAACACATCTTCTCTGACTTCCCTCAGCCCCACTATGATAGCAAACTTAGTGAATGCTTACAGAGGACATCATCTCAATTAATTCTCACAACAATCCTATTAGAAAGACCTTACTGTCTCCATATTGTAAATAAGAAAACCCAAAGCTCTACAAAACCAAAGAATAGACCCAAGGTCACCCAGCTAGTAAGTAACAGAGCTGAGATTTGAACCCATGTCTGTTTGACTCTAAAGACCAAGCTGGGGTTTTTCTTCTTTCTTTTTTCCATTCTGTTTTATTGCATTAGAAATTTATTTCCTTCACATATACAGAATATAAAACCTATCTTCACAATGAATTATGCCTCTCTGCTCTCATTTTTTCACACAAAAATTAATGGCCACTTCCTGAGAAAAACTGAAATAAATCCAGAGGCCCACACCCTTTACCAGGGCTCTACACTGCCGCTACTTAAGCTTTTGTTTCTGCAATCCTTGGATCGTGAACGTATATTCCACAATTATGCAGTTGCTTATGGTCTTCAGTTGTTTCATGTGTGAATTTGTTTGCTCAGCTTGGTTTTTATCCCCTATGATGCACACAGTAAATGCATAATAAATGTTTGTTGAATGAATAGATTTTACATGTATCTTGCTGAAATATACACAGTTCTGTTTGATTCACTAGAGTGGCATACCCGAACAAGAAATAATTTTTCTTAATGTGTCCCTTATAAATTGAACCCAACCATATTTGATTAATTTCACATCATGCATTTTTATTGCACCAATCACTCTGGTATCAGGTCATATTTATTTTAAAAACAGATTCACAAAGGGTGCAGGGCTGGAGTGACAGTGTAAATATGTTAATAATAAAAATAATACTAAAGATATTTTACTGGAAACTCTCGCATGCTAATGATGAGTAAGTGCATTCTACAGAAATATGTTTTATTTACATGGCAATTAATTTCAAAAAGATTCAGATCCTATACCATGTCCTGTATAAGATAATGAAAACTAAAAATTGAATATTCAGGCAATAAAACTAGAAGTACAAAAATCACCTTAAAGCCCTTTCGCCTCTGAGTTAGAACAAAAGCCCAATCACTGAAAATGGTGCTATTGTCGGCTCAAATGCGTCCAAATTAGGAAGAGCCTCCTGCGTAGCCGTGGTGATTTTGCGCCGCGCAGAGCACGCGTGCACCCTGTACAGCTCTCTCGATGCAAAACACCACCTCTTAGCCAGTGACCGAAGAGCCTTGGCACCTTCAATCATGCAACGAAAGGCTCTGGGGGTTTCTTGTTGAGGAGAAAAGCAAAGTCTTTCATGTCAACGCGCACCGTGGGATGTGTGAGCATTTCCCTAGTTAGGTATTTGGCCGGATCTTAGGATCCAGCTCAAAAGGAAATGCATTCTCATACTCTCTTCAAACCATAAGAAAAAAATTATTTAAATGTGCTTCATTTGGTATTTCAGATATTGTAGGAAAGCGTGCATGCTTATGCACCCTTTGGGGAAAGATGCCTATTTCTGTAATAGGATTTATAAAGTTGACTCTGCCCGCTTTGTATCCGAGAGGGAAAGAAGCAGATGCTGCCAGGCGATCAGGCACCACCGGGATCTTCACGTCAGTGTAAAATGGTTGCGATTTTCCCTCATTTATTGAGGACCGACCTGCCATGATGTAGCAGACACCAGACTTGTGGCTAGAACTATTTGGCGTATTAAACAAATCTTATTTGTAACTTTGGTTTAAAAATTAAAATTTTAATTACCAAAAGAAAAAAGAGGGTATGTTGGCTTGAGATAGTGCATTTCTACCTTTCTCTAACAGTAATGATTTCATCGTAAAAGAAATGCTATAGAGTAAACTACCACAACTTTCATCAGACACACACACACACAACAAACCAAAACAAATAGAAAGGGACAAATTGAGCCTTTAAAAAATCTCACAGCCTAGCAGCCATATTATATCCTGAGGACCAGAATCAGGGAGAAGAAAGTGACAGAAAATACAGTATAAGAGCTTTTTGTTATAAGCCTTTTGGTCTTAAAATTAATCTCTGTGCACAATTACTTTGAGAAAAATAAAATTTTAATTTAGGAATAAAATAATAAAGTAATCTACATTAAGTGAGAAAAATTAAAGTAAAATGTAGCATAGGAAAACTTGATAAGGTTTAAATGTTTTGTGGTTTACCATCATCCCCTTCCAGTTAGAAACCATTTACTCTCTGGGTATTCTTTTAAGGGGGCTTGAAAATGGATAGGGGGAAGATGACTATTTCTACTCAGGAAAGTCTGTATTTCTGCCACTGCTGCTGCTGCTGCTGCTAAGTCGTTTCAGTTGTGTCCAACTCTGTGTGACCCCATAGATGGCAGCCTACCAGGCTCCCCCATACCTGGGATTCTCCAGGCAAGGACACTGGAGTGGGTTGCCATTTCCTTCTCCAATGCATGAAAGTGAAAAGTGAAAGTGAAGTCGCTCAGTCGTATCCGACCCTCAGCGACCCCATGGACTGCAGCCCACCAGGCTCCTCCATCCATGGGACTTTCCAGGCAAGAGTACTGGAGTGGGGTGCCATTGCCTTCTCTGCTGTATTTCTAAAGGATGTTTAATATACAGTGATTCATACAACTTCTGTTTAAACGTCTACCTGATCTTCACAAGGTCTTTATATGGGACAGATAGGCATTTTATAGTTACTAGATGAAGCTTTCAGCACACCTGAGTTTAAATACTCGCTTTGCAGGTGATCTTGAACAATTTGCATCTCTAAGCCTCGGTTCTGCATCTCTGAAATGGGTACAACAATGGCAACCCACTCCAGTGCTCTTGCCTGGAGAATCCCAGGGACGGAGGAGCCTGGAGGAGCCTGGTGGGCTGCCGTCTCTGGGGTCGCACAGAGTCGGACACGACTGAAGTGACTTAGCAGCAGCATAGCAGCTACTGCTTAGGGTCAGTGTTACCTTCAGAGGACATGGGTGCATGCAAAAAATGATTTAATTATTCCATAAATGTGAGAGGGAAATTTTTTTTTTTTTTGAGAGGGAAATTTTAAGGCAAGTTTTAAATTCCTATTCTGGTTTTATAGTGTGTTGTATGCACAAATCCAAACCACACTATTTTCTTGTGATAATGAAGTTCTGATACTTTATTCCCCTTCTCACTTCTAGAGTGTCCTCTGCAGGCATTGTTTCTGTTTGTCCTCTAAGCAACATGTTTCTTTCATGCTGCCTTCTGGCTCCTGAAAGGTAATCTGCAATGGTCAGCACGAGCAATGTTTTACCCAGAATTGATAACATGGAAAAATTCACATTCAATGTGTTCATGCTTTTTTAGTTTTTAATGACACTACCAGTTAAGAGAAGCAACTTGCTTTTCCTGAATGTGAGCAGAGCATTAAACTAAATTGTTCTTTAGGTTGTCACAGCTGAGTTGCCTCTCTTCTACTCCCATCCCCAGGTTGGGGCGAGTTCCTTGGGGCAGTGGTGGGGCTCTGGCTAAGGCTGGGATTTTTATGTTTGGGGTTTTTTTTTGCTTTTTTTTTCTGGCTTTTCCGGGTCTTAGCTGGAGCATGTGGGATCTAGTTTCCCAACCAGGGATCAAACTCAGGGCCCCTTGCTTTGGGAGTGTGCAGTCTTAGCCCCTGGACCACCAGGGAAGTCCCAAGGCTGGTTGTTTTTTAGGGAAGAAAGAGTCTATAAGACAAGGTCCAAAGAATGCTGACATTCGAAGAAGTGGTTTGATGGAAGGCAAGAGGGAAAAAGCAGAAGAATAAAGGGAAAATAGGAAGAGCCCAGGCTCAGAGGTTTCAATCCAGCTCTTCCCTCACCAGGGGATTTGGGGCAAATTACTGCTCTCCCCCAAATCTCAGCTTCCTCATCTATAAAATGGGACTCATTAGAATACTTACCTCATAGGGCAGTGTTAAGGATTCAAAGACATCATATTTAAAAAGTAGTTCACTAAGGATTAATTATTCTCCAGGCAGCTACATTTCTGCTCAAATTTAACCAATCAATGAGCCACGTGTGAACAACCTACCTATGTCAAATTACAATTCACTCCAGGATTTCCTGTTTTATTTTTCTCCATAGTCCATACTACTCACTTATTTTAGTTATCATTTATTGTTTTAATATTAATTAATAATATTATAATTCTCCCTCCATTAGAATGTAAGTTCCATGAAGGGAGGGTTTTTGTTTGTTTTGTTCACTGACTCGACCCTCCCACCTAGACAGACTGCCTAAACAGGTGCTCAATAAATGTAGTCATTGAATGAGTAAGTGTCGGCCAACATTATTGTTATCACCCCTGGGGCAGAAACTTTTGATAACCCCTTCAGCCAGGAAAGCAGAAGATAAGGATAAAAAACTCTAGGTAGATAATCATTAAAGCTTTAGCTGGGTTCTAGGTGAAGCTTTTATATTTGGTCCAATAAAACATCCTTTAGGGAAAAGGTTAAGGGGCAAGCCAAGACCAAGTGAGATCTAAGCTAGAGAAGGGAACTTTCTGTGAACTAACAAGGCCAGAAGATTTTCGTTTTCAAAGTTGTGTCTGTTCTTAACCTATTTTGTGGTTACATAAGTATTATAATACTAGGCTAAGCTCTCTTTGAAATACTTTCCAAAAAAATACAGATAAACCCCAAGTCCTCCTTGAGCATAATTCTGTACCCCCTAATCCCTCCCTAGGAATAATCACCACAGTTGTTTGTGGGTATTTCCATGCCTCTTCCAAAAAGCATTTATAGAGTGCATATGTACACAGATGTGCATTTTTAAAAATATAAACTATAAATGCTATTATTATACTCTTATTTGTTACTTTTCAATTAACATCCTGTAATATGTTTTATATCTCTTTGTTTAACTTTCTGTAGATCGATATCAGTTTTTAATGGCAGGGGGAGCTTTAAAGGTAATAATGAGCAGTTTAAAAAATAGCTTTAATAGAATTTACTTTTTAGAACAGCTTCAGATTTACGTAAAAATTGAGAACATAGTCCAGAGAGTTCTCATATGCCCTGCACCCAGTGTTCCCTATAGTGAGCATTTTATTAATATATTATTTAGTACATTTGTTATAATTAATGAACCAACTAAACTTGAATTGAGTTTATTAGTAAATGGATTAGTTTATTAGTGAAAGTCTATAGTTTATTCAGATTTCTTTTACTTAACACTTCTTTTTCTGTCCTAGGATCTCCCCCAGGATACCACATTACATTTGATAGTTATAGTTTCCTTAAGCTCCTCTTGACTGGGGCAGCTTCTCAGACCTTCTCTGCTTCTTGACGACCTTAACAGTCAGAGGAGTCCTGGTCAAGTCTTTTGCAGAATGTCCCACAAGTGGGATTTATCAGGCATTTTCCTCATGAAAACTGGAGTTGTGAGTTTGGAGAAGGAAGACCCCAGAGGTAAATTGTGATTTTCATCGCATCCTAGCAGGAGTACACGCTAGCAATGTGACTTATTCCTGCTTTTCATTTTCTTTTTTGACCGAGTAGCATGGCATGCGGGATCTTAGCTATGCTTCCAGGGATTGAACCCGCGCCCCCTGCAGTGGAAGGGCAGATTCCTAACCCCTGGAGCATCAGGAAAGTCTCACTTATTACTATTGATATTATCCTTGATCACCTGGCTGAGGTAGTAGATATTTATTTTATTTATATATTTTATTATTTATATATTTTTATATTTATATATTTTATACTCTGAGTGATAATCTAATACTACTTTATGTTACTGCTAAAAACCTTCTGGTTTGGCCATTGGTTCCCATGTCCTCTTTTTAAAAAAATGAATACGTTTTAAAATTTTTATTTAATTTTTATTGGACTTCCCTAGTGGCTCAGAAGGTAAAGAATCCGCCTGCAATGCAGGAGACCTGGGTTCAATCCCTGAGTTGGGAAGATCCCCTGGAGGAGGGCATAGCATCCCACTCCAGTATTCTTGCCTGGAAAATCCCATGGTCAGAGAAACCTGGCAAGCTACAGCCCATGGGGTCACAAAGAGTCGGATAAGGACTGAGTGACTAAGTGCTATTGAAGCATAGTTGATTTGCAATATCATGTTAGTTTTAGGTATACAACAAAGTGATTCGGTTATATATGTATTATATTATACATACTTCTCAAGAAAATCTATTCCATTATAGTTTATTATAAGATATTGAATATAGTTTCCTGTGCAATATACCATAAATCTTGTTGTTCCTGTGTCCTTTTGATGTACCTCCATCCATGTAGGGTTTTTTTTTTCCCCACTATTTTCTTATTTTCTGGCACTATAGGTTCATCTTGTATGTTTCCTTCCCCAGTTCTAGAGTCAGCCATTTCTGCAAGGAGCCCTGGTTCCTTTTTGGGGGGGAAATGACATAAGAAACCAAGTTCTTGGCCCTAGGTATACTCTTCAGTTCAGTTCAGTTCAGTTCAGTCGCTCAGTCATGTCCAACTCTTTGCAACCCCATGAATCGCAGCACGCCAGGCCTCCTTGTCCATCACCAACTCCCAGAGTTCACCCAAACTTATGTCCATCAAGTTGGTGATGCCATCCAACCATCTCATCCTCTGTCATCCCCTCCTCCTCCTGCCCCCAATCCCTCCCAGCATCAGAGTCTTTTCCAATGAGTCAACTCTTCACATGAAGTGGCCAAAATACTGGAGTTTCAGCTTTAGCATCAGTCCTTCCAATGAACACCCAGGACTGATCTCCTTTAGAATGGACTGGTTGGATCTCCTTGCAGTCCAAGGGACTCTCAAGAGTCTTCTCCAACACCACAGTTCAAAAACATCAATTCTTCGGTGCTCAGCTTTCTTCACAGTCCAACTTTCACACCCATACAGGACCACTGGAAAAACCATAGCCTTGACTAGACGGACCTTTGTTGGGAAAGTAATGTCTCCACTTTTGAATATACTTTCTAGCTTAGTCATAACTTTCCTTCCAAGGAGTAAGTGTCTTTTAATTTCATGGCTGCAATCACCATCTGCAGTGATTTTGGAGCCCCCCAAAATAAAGTCTGACACTGTTTACACTGTTTCCCCATCTATACTCTTAGGGCAAGCATATTTATTTCTCCAGGTAAAATAAAGATGTCTACAGACTTTTTTATTCAAAATGAAAATTGTTTAATTCAAAATCTCTGTCACTGAGTCTGAAAGACAAATGCATATTTCAAAAATTTATTTTCTACTGCATTGGGAAAACAACATTAAAATATAAATATCTTTGAGAGGCAAATTTTTCATCTTTTACAGCTTATGTATATAAAACATTTTAGATTTCACAGAATAGCATCATGAGATCCTGCCAAGTAAATGCCATCACTTTCATTCTGTGAATGAGGAAACTGAGGCTGAGAGAAGCAATGTGACTCTTTACCAGGGTCACAGACCTGAACAGAAGCTAGGATTAGTTTATTCCCCCCCTTTTTTTATTTGCTGTGCCCCACGGGACCAAGGACTGAACCCAAGTCCTTGGTAATGAAAGCACAGAGTCCTAACCACTGAACCACCAGGGAATTGCCCTGGTGGCTCAGACAGTAAAGAATCTGCCTGCAATGCAGAAGACCTGGGTTCAATCCCTGGGTCAGGAAGACCCCCAGGCGAGAGGCATGGCAACCCACTCCAGTATTCTTGCCTGGAGAAGAATTCCATGGAAAGAGGAGCCTGGCAGGCTACAGTCCGCTGGGTCACAGAGAGTCGGACATGACTGAACAACTAATGCTTTCACATTCGCATTTCATTTAAAGCAACATTTTTTGTGCTGGGATTTTAGCAAAGAACTGGGAAATAGAAAGATGCATAATTTATAGCCCCACCCCTTTATTTCCTAAAACCTGTTTCTCCAGTATAATCTCCAGATTTTGCTGGAAATTGTAGTCTCTTCAGTGTGTGAATAGAACATGTTCTCCCAGGTGAAGCAGGTTCTGAGACTTCCCCCTGGGCCATTCCCCCTCATCATCGATACCCCTGCATTGTATAGCAGAAATTAGTTCTTAGGCTGTTTCCTAAAGCCAGGTTAGGGGCTCAGGTTTAAGTGCCATCTGACGAGGCAGGTCTTGGAAATGAGCAGAAGAATCTACAGTAAGAGGGTCTTGATGGATGGTGGCTGACGCCTGGCCTGCATCACCAGGAGGAGGGCAGCCACCACTCGCCTGATTGTTGACAAGTAGGCTGTGGACCCAGTGTTGCCACATCATTCCAATTTTTCAAAGAAAGCAGAAAAGCCCTTAGCAGTCTGTGGAGGCTGATTTCAGTTTTCAGGCTACCTGATTTTTGGTTTGGTTTTGTTTTTACTTCTGAGCTAGCATTTGCTCAGGCTTTCCTGGTGGCTCATTGGTAAAGAACTTGACTGCCAATGTAGAAGAAACAGGTTCGATCCCTGAGTCAGGAAGATCCCCTGGAAATGGCCACCCACTCCAGTATCCTTGCCTGGGAAATCCCATGGACAGAGGGGCCTGGTGGGCTACAGTCCACGGGGTCACAAAGATTCGGACACAATTGAAGTGACTTACTACCCACACATTTTGTTCTTACTCTGCCAGTTGTCAGGGATGCTATGATGACTGAACTATATCAGGTTACTTCTAGCTTAGTAAATCATCAGGAGATGAGTCAGGTGGGAAGATGATAGAGTCGCAGGAAGTATTTATTTATTTATTGGCTCCACACTATGTGAGATCCTAGTTCCCTGGCCAGGGATCAAACCCACACCCCTGCATTGGAAGCATGAAGTTTTAACCACTGGACTACCAGAGAAGTCCCCACAGGAAGAATTTTAAAGAACGCTAACTGGAGACTCAGACATCTTAGAGTAATGGCATGCAGATAGCTTCTTTTTGCTTTCCTGTCTTGTGTAAATTCCAGCAGAGGTCACGTGCATGTGTGGGTGCTTAATAAATACTCTTTGAAAGTGATAATAATGAATTGAGATATGGAAAATCTGAAAACACTCTCTAGGAATGTGGCTTAGGGCATGAAACACTTTAGAAAGATTCCCTGTGAGAAAAGGCTAAAGGAATTGGGGTTACTAATACCCTATCACAGAGGAAAGAAGGTTAAGGAGAATTTAATAGCCATCTTCAAATATCTAAAGGGATGTGGCTCACGTGTTTCAAACATCAGTTCTTGTCTACTAAGGACAGGACATGAGGGAATTATCTTAAATGGGAGCAGGAGGGACTTAGATTAGATATCAATGGGGGGACAAGCCAGCTAAAAGAATTGTGAGATGCCAGACAGCAACATGATTTAGAGAAAGGACATGGTTATTTTAGGAACAGGGGTTGTTGATTATGATTAGGGCACGTGTAGAGCCTGGGGCCTCCAAGTCAGCCAGTTACTAGTTAGAAGATCTTGAGACAGTGACTTCACCTCTTTGAGGTTCAGTTTCCTCATTTGTTAAAAGGTGATAAGAACAAGATCTATTTATTGGATTGTTGTGAGGATTACATTAGATTAGGTCTAATGGCTTTATTGGGCTTCCCTGGTGGCTCAGCAGTAATCTGCCTTCAATACAAGAGACTCGGGTTCAATCCCCAGGGTTGGAAAGATCCCCTGAAGAAGGAAATAGCAACCCCCTCCAGTATTCTTGCCTGGGAAAATCCCATGGACAGGGGAGCCTGGTGAGCTACAGTCCATGGGGTCGCAAAAGAGCTGGACATGACTTAGTGACTAAACAACATCAACAATGCCTTGATAAGCCATTAGGTATATCAGCGTCAGGCACAGAACAAGGCTCAACCAATGAGGGATGCCATTCATTGCAGTTCATCTACTAAGGTCCTATATACGGAAAAAATAAAACAAATAAACAACTCCCCCCAGTACAAAAAACACTCTATTCGTAAACATAATCTGTCTTTCCAGAGGCATCAAACAAGCAAATACTGCTGGGTGTTGTGGGACTTACAATCTCATTGAAAACACCTGATGTGAACATTCAGAAAGTGAAATAAATATAAGATTAAGATAACAGAGTCAGCAGAGTGAAGTAGTTAAGAGCTAGGAGTATGGAAAATGCATGAGTCCTTAAAACAGTGCCTCACACCTTAGGAACTGTTTCCCTTAATAGATCAAAACCACAGTGCAAGCTAAAGGTCAATTTTTAAATGAAAGGTTGAAAAAAAAAAAAAACCTATGGAGTTCTCAAGTGGGAGAAACTGCTCCAAAACAGTATGAGTCAAACAAACAAATGGATAAGGTTGAATGCACTAATCTGTAAATGTTTTTGATCAGAAGGATCTTGGTTGTTTTAATCAAATGATCAATTATCCACTATTTGGATGTCCTAAATTTTTATTCTTAAAACATTTGCAGGCACTGCTGTGAATACCCTACTTGTCAGCTTTCAAAGGAAAAAAGTCATTTGTTTCTGATATTTTGAATACACTCAAGAAACAGTTTTCTACATTGATTGTATTCTATGAACTTTACTTCACAGCAATTATAACTCCTGCAGTGCATTTAACTTACTAATGTTTATTGAAATATTTTCAGCTGCAAAAACATTTTATGTTCACTATTATTTATTAATGCCCTGTTTTAAAATATTACACATAAAATTTATTCCAGTGCACATTAGTAAATAAATTATGCTTGTAATTTCTAATGCATTTTTAATTATAAATTTATCCATGTCTACCTTTATTTATGATAGTGGTGTCTCAGTGTTGAACATACTGTATATTAATGGAGACACTGTTAATTATGCATTCTTAGAAGTTGCATTCGACAAAACATACGAGTCTGTTTTTTTACATCCTAAGTCCTGTTAACATCATTAATTCAGAAGTTGAAACTCACAGCATCAGCTAACCTTTAAAGCAAGAAAATATGGTAGTAGAAACTGGTTATAGAGCCTGGATTTGGGGAGGGACTACATTTATCTATAACTGTACCCAGAGAGATACTAAATAGTACCAGCCAGATGTTTCATTTTCACTCCAAGTATCTAAAAAAGGACACCAGAAATAATATTCAGCACAAAAAGACAATAGAACAAAGCTCAGGGACTCTCTGCAAGCACCCAGAACAGATCTATGCTTAAACAGTATTTGCCGAGTGTAATGTTTAAGATTTTCTGGTTGGTTAATTTTGTGCTGCTCTTCCACCCACCCAATTCACCTTATTATGAGCAATATATTTGCTTTAAAAAATTCTTCACACTGAAATGTTATTTTAATTTGAAAAAACACTATATTGTTCTGAAATCATCAATTTCTTGGAGGCTTCTTTCAAATAGTTTGAATGGATTTTTGACACCTAATTTACTGTTGTCTTGAAAGTACTTTGTAACATAACAGCAAAAATGCCTGTTTTCCCTATAGGAGGAAAAAATATATTACAAAAGTAGAGGAAACTAAAATTGGGAAAATAGAAGGGAAGCATAGTCACACATACACGATATGAAGAACACACATTTGCAAAGGAACTAGAAGGTGCCTCCCTTTGCCCACAGCTCTGGCAGGGCTTGAAAGAGGGTTCCTTTCAGCTTATCATGTTCAGTCTCAGCTTGTTGTCATAGATTTGGCAAAGTCGTATTTTCCACACACAAATTCTGCTTAACAACAAAAGATTTCCAGTTGCTTCCTGTGCGTGTTTTGAGTACCTTTTCATTTAACATGCATTTTACCAAGTGTTTATGGTGTTTTAAGCTTTAAATATATTAGAGAGAGAGCAACATGTTCCTTTGCTTATGGCCTGTCAGGGAGACAGTTGTGTAATGAAAGAATACCAGAAAATATGATAAATCTTGAACACAGAAAATGAAGCTTTTCGTGTGACCTGTGAGCAAGAAGTATTTTTAGAAAACTTTCTAGAGTAGGAGAAACAGTATGTGAATTTGATTTTCATTCTTGGTTTGCAAGAATGAATAGAGAGACTTCCCTAATGGTCCAGTGGGTAAGAATCCACCTGTCAATGCAGGGGACACAGACTCAATCCCTAGTCCAGGAAGATTCCATAGGTCTCGGGGCAACTAAACCCATACATCACAACTACTGAAGCCTGAGCACACTAGAGGCCATATTTCACGAGAGAAGCCACTGCAATGGGAAGCCCACACACTGCAATTAGAGAGTAGTCCTTCCTCTCCATAACTAGAGAAAGCGGGCACGCAGAAACAAAGACCCAGCATAGGGAAATAAATAGATAAATGTTTTTAAAAGATACCATTTTTAAAAAAGAATGAATAGAATATACTTGGGAATTTCTTGTGCAGTACTTGTGCACAAGTATACTTGTGCAGTAGCAAGGATTCAATGTTTTCACTGTCAGGGCCTGGGTTTGATCCCTGGTTGGGAAACTAAGATCCTGTAAGTCTAGTGGTATGGCCAAACACACACACACACACACACACACACACACACACACTTAATGGTTAGAATTGTTAAAATGGCACATATACATTTAATAAAACATTTTTATAAAAGCACATTGGGATTTATCCTTTATGAATCCCACCACTCTGTTATGTAGAAACCCAAAATAGCCCATGAACAGTATGAAAAGGCAAAAAGATAGGACACTGAAAGATGAACTCCCCAGGTCAGTAGGTGCCCAATATGCTACTGGAGATCAGTGGAGAAATAACTCCAGAAAGAATGAAGGGATGGAGCCAAAGCAAAAACAATACCCAGTTGTGGATGTGACTGGTGAGAGAAGCAAGGCCTGATGCTATAAAGAGCAATATTGCATAGGAACCTGGAATGTTAGGTCCATGAATCAGGGCAAATTGGAAGTGGTCAAACAGGAGATGGCAAGAGTAAATGTTGACATTCTAGAAATCAGCAAACTAAAATGGACTGGAATGGGTGAATTGACTCAGATGACCATTATATCTACTACTGCAGGCAGGAATCCCTTAGAAGAAATGGAGTAGCCATCATAGTCAAAAGGAGTTCAAAATGCAGTACTTGGATGCAGTCTCAAAAACAAGAGAATGATCTCTGTTTGTTTCTAAGGCAAACCATTCAATATCACGGTAATCCAAGTTTATGCCCTGACCAGTAATGCTGAAGAAGCTGAAGTTGAACGGTTCTATGAAGACCTATAAGACCTTTCAGAATTAACACCCAAAAAAGATGTCCTTTTCATTATAGGGGACTGGAATGCAAAAGTAGGAAGTCAAGAAACACCTGGAGTAACAGGCAAATTTGGCCTTGGAATGCGGAATGAAGCAGGGCAAAGACTAATCGAGTTTTGCCAAGAGAATGCACTGGTCATAGCAAACACTCTCTTCCAACAACACAAGAGAAGACTCTACACATGGACATCACCAGATGGTCAACACCGAAATCAGACTGCTTATATTTTTTGCAGTCAAAGATGGAGAAGCTCTATACAGTCAGCAAAAACAAGACCAAGACCTGACTGTGGGTCGGATCATGAACTTTTTATTGCCAAATTCAGACTTAAATTGAAGAAAGTAGGGAAAACCACTAGCCCATTCAGGTATGACCTAAATCAAATCCCTTATGATTATACAGTGGAAGTGAGAAATAGATTTAAGGGACTAGATCTGATAGAGTGCCTGATGAACTATGGATGGAGGTTCATGGCATTGTACAGTAGACAGAGATTAAGACCATTCTCAAGAAAAAGAAATGCAAAACAGCAAAATGGCTGTCTGAGGAAGCCTTATGAATAGCTGTGAAAAAAGAGAAGTGAAAAGCAAAGGAGAAAAGGAAAGATATAAGCATCTGAATGCAGAGTTCCAAAGAATAGCAAGACGAGGTAAGAAAGCCTTCCTCAGTGATCAGTGCAAAGAAATAGAGGAAAACAATAGAATGGGAAAGACTAGAGTACTCTTCAAGAAAATTAGAGACATCAAGGAAACATTTTATGCAAAGATGGGCTCAATAAAGGACAGAAGTGGTATAAACCTAACAGAAGCAGAAGATCTTAAGAAGAGGTGGCAAGTACAAAAAAGATCTTCATGACCCAGATGATCATGATGGTGTGATCACTCACCTAGAGCCAGACATCCTGGAATGTGAAGTCAAGTGGGCCTTAGAAAGCATCACTACATCAAAGTTAGTGGAGGTGATGGAATTCCAGTGGAGCTATTTCAAATCCTGAAAGATGATGCTGTGAAAGTGCTGCACTCAATATAGCACATTTGGAAAACTCAGCAGTGGCCACAGGGCTGGAAAAGGTCAGTTTTCATTCCAATCCCAAGAAAGGCAATGCCAAAAAATGCTCAAATTACTGAACAATTGCACTCATCTCACACGCTAGTAAAGTAATGCTCAAAATTCTCCAAGCCAGGGTTCAGCAATATGTGAACCATGAAATTCCAGATGTTCAAGCTGGATTTAGAAAAGGCAGAGGAATCAGAGATCAAATTGCCAACATCTGCTGGATTATGGAAAAAGCAAGAGAGTTACAGAAAAACATCTGCTTTATTGAGTGTGCCAAAGGCTTTGACTGTGTGGATCACAACAAACTGTGGAAAATTCTGAGAGGTGGGAATACCAGACCGCTTGACCTGCCTCTTGAGAAATCTGAATGCAGGTCAGGAAGCAACAGTTAGGACTGGACATGGAATAACAGACTGGTTCCAAATAGGAAAAGGAGCATGTCAGGGCCGTATATTGTCACCTGCTTATTTAACGTATATGCAGAGTACCTCATGAGAAACACTGGGCTGGATGTAGCATATGCTGGAATCAAGATTGCCAGCAGAAACATCAATAACCTCAGGTATGCAGATGATACCACCCTTATGGCAGAAAGTGAAGAGGAAGTAAAAAGCATCTTGATGAAAGTGAAAGAGGAGAGCGAAAAGGTTGGCTTAAAGCTCAACATTCAGAAAACAAAGAGCATGGCATCTGGTCCCATCACTTCCTGGGAAATAGACGGGGAAACAGTGGAAACAGTGGCTGACTTTATTTTTCTGGGCTCCAAAATCACTGCAGATGGTGACTGCAGCCATGAAATTAAAAGACGCTTAGACAGCATATTAAAAAGCACAGACATACTTTGCCAACAAAGGTCCATCTAGTCAAGGCTATGGTTTTTCCAGTGGTTATGTATGGATGTGACAGTTGGACTTTAAAGAAAGCTGAGTGCCGAAGAATTGATGATTTTGAACTGTGGTGTTGGAGAAGACCCTTGAGAGTCCCTTGGACTGCAAGGAGATCCAACCAGTCCATCCTAAGGGAGATCAGTCCTGAATGTTCATTGGAAGGACTGATGTTGAAGCTGAAACTCGAATACTTTGGCTACCTGATGTGAAGCGCTGACTCATTTGAAAAGACCCTGATGCTGGGAAAGATTGAGGGCAGGAGGAGAGGGGGTCGACAGAGGCTGAGATGGTTGGATGGCATCACCAACTCAATGGACATGAGTTTAAGTTGACTCCGGAAGTTGATGATGGACAGGGAGGCCTGGCCTGCTGCAGTCCATGGGATCGCAAAGAGTCAGACAGAGCTGAGCAACTAAACTGAACTGAACTGAAAATAGCCACTAGAGAGGCCACAAGAAGAAAACCAAGGTCCCTGGCCAACACTTCTTGCCATCTGTGATCTTCCAACAATTCTAACTGCCACCTGACTGAAAATACGTGAGGGAGCCAGGGAGACTGGCAGAAGAACCACCCACCGAGCCACAAAATCTTGAGAAATAATAAATGGTTGTTCAAAATTCTGTAAAACAATTATCCTTCATTAAAAAAAGTCAGATTTGTAAAAATGGTTGTTGTTTTAAGCCACTTCCAAAAAAGATTGGGAGAGAAAGAGAGAGTAGGGGTTCACTAAGTGGAGAGAGAAAAGGCAATTGAGGTTGAGCAGGAATTGCTCCAGCAATTGTGTTTGAGGACAGCAAATGTATAAAAGTTCCTGATTCTTGCTGCCCATCTCGGTGCCTTGGGCAATAGGAACAGGTGTTTACAGAACACTCCCTGTGTGCCAGGAACTGTTCCAAGCATGCTCTTTGCATTCGCTCAATGGATGCTCACAATAAACCTAGATGAGCAAATAGATACACAGAAAGCAAGTCACTTATTGAAGGTCACACAGCTAGTAAGTGACTTCAGACCTGTGTCCACTGCCCCTATTCTAGTCCTGGGGACCAGAAGAAAAGGAACCTCCATTCCTTCCCATGACCTCCTTTCCAAGCTGGAGCTGAAGTTTGGAAAACCTGATTGTTGTTAAAAACCTGTGCTTTTTAATATGCTGTCTAAGCGTCTTTTAATTTCATGGCTGCAGTCACCATCTGCAGTGATTTTGGAGCCCAGAAAAATAAAGTCAGCCACTGTTTCCACTGTTTCCCCATCTATTTCCCATGAAGTGATGGGACCAGATACCATGATCTTAGTTTTCTGAATGTTGAGTTTTAAGCCAACTTTTTCCACTCTCCTCTTTAACTTTCATGAAGAGGCTCTTTAGTTCTTCTTCACTTTCTGCTGTAAGTGTGGTGTCACCTGCATATCTGAGGTTATTGATATTTGTCCCAGGTCTACTGAAGTCCCAATCAGTTCTACTGAAGTCCCAACCCCTGGCCCAGCACCATCAGTATGTTTTAAGAATAAAATTTGTGTGTGTGTCAGTTGTCACAGTCCTATTCCTATGCACCTTTAGATCAAGAGATAGGTCAATGTAAGCTCTGCATTTAAAGCCACTTCCATTCTCTGATGCAATTCCCACTCCTTGAAGGCTAATCCATGTAGTTGGCCCTCCTCCTCATCTAACTACCTTCCTCAGTTGTAGAATGGCTTGGGAAACACCCTGGTTTCGTTTTCACCCTATGTCCATCCCTCATCCTGAGGTCTTTTGAAGTCACATGACATCTCAGTTCCTTGACTGTCTGATCTTCAGCAACTTTTTCCTCCATTGCACTTGAGCCAGGAACCCATTCTCAGATAGCTCTTCATCTGAAGTTATTCAGGACATCCATCTCTTAGGATAGCCTCCATCTTTCTGCCTGGAACCATCAGTGATATCTATTACTCCTGTTCTGAGACCTTCAGGCCAGTGTCACGAGCCTTTCCAGAATTCTCTTATGTACCTCGTGAGCATCCATTCTGTGCCTTTTTAAAAAAATTTTAACTTTTAACTTTCTATTGGGTTATAGCCAATTAACAATATTGTGATAGTTTCAGGTAACAGTGAAGGGACTCAGCCATACATACACATGTATCCATTCTCCCCCAAATTTCCCTCCCATCCAAGCTTCCACATGACATTGAGCAGAGTTCTACATGCTATACAGTAGATCCTTATTAGCAGTGTGTACTTGTCCATCCCAAACTCCCTATCTATTCCTTCCCACCCCATCCTTCCCTCCAGTCTATAGATTCCTTCCTAAGTCTATGAGTCTGTTTCTGTTTTGTAAGTGAATTCATTTGCATCATTTTTTTTAAAGATTCCACATATAAGGGATGTCATCTGATATTTCTCCTTCTCTGTCTGACTTACTTCACTCAGTATAACAATCTCTAGGTCCATTCATGTTACTGCAAATGGCATTTCATTCTTTTTAATGAATGAGGAATATTCCATTGTATATCTGTACCACATCTTCTTTATCCATTCCTCCGTTGATGGACATTTAAGTTGCTTCCATGTCTTGGCTACTGTAAATAGTGCTGCAATGAACGCAGGAGTACATGTATCCTTTCAGATCATGTTTTTCTCCAGATATATGCTCAGGAGTGGGATTGCAGGATCATATGGCAGCTCTAGTTTTAGTTTTTTAAGAAACCTCCATACTGTCCTCTATAGTTCTGTGCCTTTTGTTTTAAGCATTCTTAAAAGCTAAGATCTTAAACTCCTTGACCCCATCACACCTGTCTAGCCAAAGGTCTTCCTGGGATTAACCCAACTGCTCACTTTTTGGGAGAAGGCACTGGCAACCCACTCCAGTACTCTCGCCTGGAAAATCCCCTGGACGGAGGAGCCTGGTAGGCTGCAGTCCATAGGGTCACTGAGAGTTGGACAGGACTGAGCGACTTCACTTTCACTTTTCACTTTCATGCATTGGAGAAGGAAATGGCAACCCACTCCAGTATTCTTGCCTGGAGAATCCCAGGGACGGGGGAGGATGGTGGACGCCCTCTTATGGAGTCGCACAGAGTCGGACACGACTGAAGTGACTTAGCAGCAGCAGCAGCAGGTGGGAGTGATAAAGGATCTGCCTGCCAATGCAGGAGAAGCATGTTGGATCTCTGGGTTGGGAAGATCCCCTGGAGGAGGAAATAGCAACCCAATACAGTACCCTTGCCTGGAAAATCCCATGGACAGACTGAGCTACTTCCCATTTACTTTTCACTTTCATGCATTGGAGAAGGAAATGGCAACCCATTCCAGTGTTCTTGCTTGGAGAATCCCAGGGACGGAGGAGCCTGGTGGGCTGCCGACCATGGGATCACACAGAGTTGGACACGACTGAAGTGACTTAGCAGCAGCAGCACAGTACCCTTGCCTGGAAAATCCCGTGGACACAGGAGCCTAGAGGGCTGCAGTCCTTGGGATCACAGAGTCTGACATTACTGAGCGTGCATGCATGCCCGCTAAGGTCCCCCCCAGGTGAAATTCAGACTTGTTTTTTTTCTTTCTTCTGCCAAGGTGCATTTTTAAGAGAGACTTTCCAGATCATCTCTCAGATAGAGGTATCATATCATTCCACTGCTTTCCCCTTAGTAGTAGCGTCCCCACTGATTCCCTGAAGACAGAAAGACAGGGAATAATGAGTTCCTATTTGGGGCGGGTCCACACATCTCATGGAACTCCCTGAATTCCTGGGATGATAATTACCTTCATTTTACAGAAAATAAGAATAATGACTAACATTTACTAAGTTTATTAAGTGTTGGGCACTGTGCCGAGTGTTTTTAGAGCATCATCCCACTCGATTCTCACAGCAGTACTCTAAATTTGGAACTACTCGATGGATAGGTCAGAGAAGGGAGTGTTTTGTCCTAGGACACACAGCAAGTTAGAGCGGGCATTTGAACCAGCTCTTCCTGATTCAAGAGACTAAGCTCCTCATCGCTCATTTCTGAAAGAACTGAGGGCTATTCTCCGTGGACGTGGGGAGAGAGGCGGAGGTTCGACGGAGAAGGCTAACGTGGATTTCTAAACAACGCAAACCTCGAAGTCTTCGCGTTTTGCCAGTATCCCAGCTAATCTCTGACCCAGGCCTTGCCTCGGGGCGGGGAAGTGGTGCGCGCGCACGGCGTCCTGTTTGGCCCCGCCTCCCGGGAGGGCTTCCCAGCCCGCTCTCGGCTCTGGGGCTTGCGCACTACGTCCCCAGCCAACGGCTGCTTCCCGGTCGGGGACTTCCGGTGCGCGGGGTGCGGTTCCGGGTCGTGGCGCGGCTCGGGGCAACGGGGCTGCTCCTCGGTCGGCCAGCGGCAGCGAGCGGCTGGGGTATGAGGGCGAGTCCGGAAAGCGGCTGCTGAGCCGGCCGGGAGGAGCGCCAGTCCCTGAGGATTCCGAGAGTGCGGAGCTGGGGCAGGGACCGGGGGGCGCGGGGGAGCCGGGCCCTCCCCCCAGGAACGTGTCCTAGGGCCATCCCGGCCCGTAGTGTGGCAGCAGCTTCAGGTAAAGGTTGCCCCAGCCGCTAGCTCCATCGCTCACACCCCCGCCAGCCCACCGAAGGAGCCTGGCTTCCCTCCTCACTCCTCCGCGCTCGCCGCCGCCCGGCGGACAGCCTGTCTGGCCCTTGCTCCAGTATCCAGTGAGCATCCGTTTCCTGGCCCTTTCCAGAACTGAAGGCTGTTATGAATCTGACAGCTTGGGCGTGTGATTTGGGGGAGGAGAAGCTAGTGGACTCGGTAGTATCGGGGTTTGGGGAAGGTACTGTTGACTGACAGTTTCTGGTTCTACTCGGTGTCTTAATCTTCATAACATGAAAATCAGGTTTTTAAAATCATTGCTTGTGCATTCCCTGTCTAACGCCCCTTATCTCCATTGCCCCAAAGGAGTAAAACAGCCTTTTAGAACTGTTTTTGTTTAATAGGCAGAGTGCTGCTGGAACTTTGATTCAGCCTTTTGTTTATGGGAGTGGCATAGAGTCTTCTGGATCTGGTTAAGGCTGGAAAAGAAAATATCACTGTAGTTTAAACAGAAGCATTACTTTAACCGGAGGCCCAAAAGTTGACTCAGAGATTGGCACAGGTTTCATTCTGAATGAAGTGATTTTTGAAGCCTATCACAATACTTGGTACTGTGCAAAAGCATCATGTTGTTGTAAACCAAAAGCAGCAAAGTTCAAAACTTCCCCAGGTGTGAACAGTCAAATGGAGACAGGTGTTTACACACATCAGTTAAAGTAAAGTCAGCATTCTTACTCTGTTTTGACAAGCAGAAGGGGTGGATTCCTAATGTAGAGCAGCAGGGAAAGGAGGCACCATGTTCTATTCTTCATATTCTGTGAGTTCACACAAGATGATCAGTAAATGCTGGAAGGGTTGTTGATGAAGGACCGATACTTGTTTTCATCTTGTTCAGTTTACACACTTGTAGGCTTGTTGGGGCCTGTGAGACTTGCTGGTGGCTCCTTTCCCTTTCAGATTTATGCTCATACTTACTTTCATCTACCGTGATGCTGGAGGGTATTCAGATTCCTGATCTGGTTTCTGATCTGGCTCCGGCTAACTTTCCAGCTAAGCTTCAAAAGTCCTCTTACCCTGATTCTTCACTCTAGATAAGTAGGACCTGGAATGGACTTTGTCCTTTCCTTTGTTGTTAGCACTTTCTTTATGCCTAGATTTCTCCTTTCCTGTTTCCATCTATTGCTGTTACCCAGCGCCCACCTGAAATTGGCCTTGCCTCAAGCAGTTCAGCACAACCTCAGCTAGAAATGGTTTCTTTTCTAGAATCCTTTAAATGCTCATTATTCTATGGGCTTGGCCACAAAGTTTGTTTGGGTTTTCGTACCATCTTCCAGAAAAACCTGAACGAACTTTTTGGCCAACCCAGTTGATTCCCTTAGCAAACATTGAGTATGGATACATTCGAGGTCATCTGATGTGAACAGCTGACTCATTGCAAAAGTTCCTGATGCTGGGAAAGATTGAGGGCAGAAGGAGAAGAGGATGTCAGAGGATGAGATGGCTTGAATGGCATCACTGATGCAGTGGTCATGAACTTGGGCAAACTGTGGGTGATCGTCAGGGACAGAGAGGCCTGGCATGCTGCAGTTCATAGGGTCGCAAAGAGTCAGACACGACTGGGTGACTGAAAAACAACATATATCAAGTACCATGCTAGACCATATAGGGAGAAACAAGACTCAGTTCTTGCCTGCTCAATTTAGTGAGAAAGATAGGAAATAATTCTGACAGAGTGGTATGTACACTGGGTTGGAGTTCTTTCGGTGATTCAGTGGTGGTACAGGAGGGGAAGAGGTCATCCACTTTTGAGGCATGTACAATGACCTGATAAGGCTTCACAGTGTGGGGTGAACTGAGCTGTATTACTTATATTGGAGAAATTATGTTCGGTTTCTCTTGTTTAATTATTTTAACTTCAATTCACTGATTAGGAGGGCTCAGGATAAATTACACACCTGGTATGAGACGGAACCAGGATGCAGACCCACGTGTGTCTTATGCCTATATCTGTGCCTTTTATGTGTTTTTTCTTTTCTCACACCGTAGCTCTCTGTATGCAAATACATATTGAAGCAACTATTCAGAGAAGAAAATATGTGTCAAAATGAATGGTGCGGATAGTTCTTTAAATCTAGAAAAGACCATAACCTTCCAAGGCAAGATGGTAGTATGTGGGTCAGCCTAGCTTTGGATATGAGTGGACCAGACATTCTGTAGAGAATAGCCATGGATTCTGACTTCAGTTCTTGGTCCCTCCTCTTAATAGCTATGTGACCTTTGGCAAGTTTCTTAATTCTTAGCATTATTTCTTTCAAGTATAGTTTGGGATAGAGACTGATACAGACTTCACGGAGTAATGTGAGCTGGTGTGGATAAAGTGCCTGGTATGTGGCAAGGTTCCCTAAGATGGTGGCTGTTAAGATGTAAAGGTGCAGTGCCTGAGGCATGGTTTTAGAGTAGTGAGTAGACCAGCCTGAATAAAGCAAGCCTTTGCGTCTTTGAGTGGGGATGTGTGTGTGTTAGTCCCTCAGTTGTGTATGACTCTCTGTGACCCCATGGACTGTAGTGTACCAGGCTTCTCTGTCCATGGAATTTTCCAGGCAAGAATACTGGAGTGGGTTGCCGTTCCCTTCTCCAGGGCATCTTCCCGACCCAGGGATCGAACCTGGGTCTCCTGCATTAGCAGTTGGATTCTTTACTGTCTGAGCCACCAGGGAATACTGGGCAGTAAAGTTGGAGGGCCAGTACAGGGTCAGAGTCAGAGCTTGTATGTCAAGCAAGAGAGGTCAGTTCCAGTTTCTGCTCATAACCTTTCTTGTTAATAAATACCTTGAACATCTGTGATTCATTCAGCAGTGCCAGGGAAAATGTTAGACCCAGAGACGCAAAAAGTAATATAACCAGGTCCCCACCCTGAGGGTGTTTCCTTTCCCATGAGGGAGATGTGTGTGTGTGTGTGTGTGTGTATGTGTGTGTGCAGGTGAATTGTTGTAAAGCATTGTAGATACTAAGGTAGCAGTCCCCACTCTGTGTGTGTGTGTGTGTGTGTGTGTGCAGGTGAATTGTAGAAAAGCATTGTAGATACTAAGAGCAGTCCCCACTGTGTGTGTGTGTGTGTGTGTGTGTGTGTGCAGGTGAATTGTTGTAAAGCATTGTAGATACTAAGATAGCAGTCCCCACTGTGTGTGTGTGTGTGTGTGTGTGTGTGTGTGTGTGCAGGTGAATTGTAGAAAAGCATTGTAGATACTAAGATAGCAGTCCCCACAAGGTACTGCGGAGCACAGAGGAGGAAACACTGGCAATGGTCGCTCGGGAGCGCTGACTGTGTACCAGCATTATGTTAAATGCATTAACTCATTTATTCCTCTACAGGATGGTATTATAAGTATTTTGATGTTACAGATGAGGAAACTAGAGCACAGAGAGGTTAAATGAATTCCGTTAGTTTATGGAGTTGGTGGAGCTGAGAGTAGAGGGGATTATCTGCTAGACTTTGGTAACTCTCCTTTTTAGAACTATGCCACATTCTTTCTTCTTTATGACGTGGATGGCTTCAAAGAGGAGTCAGCCCTTGAGCCCTAGCTTCAGTGTGCTCGTCACTGCGCTGGGCAGAAGGAATAATGGGGAACGAACACGATTTCTACAACTCAAGGAGCTCATTACCTTATCTGTCATGTTTGGTATACATATTTAAGTGGGGTGTCTGTTTTGCTTGTTGACTCATAACTGAAGACTTTAGAAATTGTTGCAGTTCAGTGGATTGTATGTGCTTCATCTGAGAGAATTTGCTGTAAATCTGTTATTCTGATTGTTGTTGTTCAGTCACTCAGTCGTGTCCGACTCTTTGCGACCCCATGAATGGCAGCACACCAGGCTTTCCTGTCCTTTACTATCTTCTGGAGTTTGCTCAAACTCATGTCCATTGAGTTAATGATGCCATCCAGCCGTCTCATCCTCTGTCACCCGCTTCTCCTCCTGCGCTCAATCTTTCCCAGCATCAGGGTCTTTTTCAATGAGTCAGCTCTTTGCATCAGGTGGCCAAAGTATTGGAACTTCCACCTCAGTCCTTCCAATAAATATCCAGAGTTGATTTCCTTTAGGATTGACTGGTTTGATCTCCTTGCAGTTCAGGGGACTCACAAGAGTCTTCTCCAGCACCACAGTTCAAAAGCATCAATTCTTTGGCACTCAGCCTTCTTTATGGTCCCCTCTCACATCTACACTGGAAAAATCATAGCTTTGACTATATGAACCCTTGTCGGCAAAATGACGTCTCTACTTTTTAATACGCTATCTAGGTTTGTCATAGCTTTCCTTCTAAGGAGCAAGCGCCTTTTAATTTCATGGTTGCAGTCACTATTCGCAGTCATTTTAGAGTCCAAGAAAATAAAAGTCTGTCACTGTTCCCATTTTTTCTCCATCTATTTGCCATGAAGTGATGGGATCAGATCCCATGATCTTAGTTTTTTGAATGTTGAGTTTTAACTTGACCTTGTGTTTTCTGTGAGTTTGAAGTTTTTCAGAAGTTTTGACCCCAAAGATAGCACATTTTAGCTTGTGTTAAATTTAAAATAACTGAATGCTTATAGTCATTGTTAGATGTTTTTGTGCACCTTATTGTCTTCAATCTTCATGATTCTGTGGATTTGTTAATTTAGTGTTTTTTTTTTTTCCAAATTTTTATTTATTATTTATTTCTGGCTGAGCTGGGTGTTTGTTGCTGCATGGACTTTCTTCAGTTGCCATGAAGGGGTCTACTCTCTACTTGCAATGCTCAGACTTCTCACTGTGGTGGCTTCTCTTGCTGCAGAACATGGGCTCCAGAGCACGTGGCCTCAGTAGTTGGGGCACACGGGCCTGGTAGCCCTGCGGTATGTGGAATCGCCCCGAGATTCCGGGGATCAAACCTGTGTGTGCTGCATTGGCAGGCAGATTCTCAACTACTGGTCCACCAGGGAAGTCCCAGTTCTCTTTTGAACGCTGCCTCAGGAGTCTCCAAATCAGATGCCCGTGATGTGACCTAAAGAGTAGGACAGACCTTGTGACCTGGAGGGCACGCCACCAGTCAGTCTGGAAGCGGCAGTCACTACTCAGCTCCGGTCGCTTGTCACTGTGTGACGCAGTGAGCCCAGTGTCCCTAGATCTTCCAGCTGTTTTCGAGAGGGATGGTGGAAGTCTGGATTTTAATGTATTTAGTTTAAAAAAATCGCCATTAAAAAAATACCACGTAGATCAGAACACATTTGTGGGCTGTGTACAGTCTTAGGCTGCCCGATTGTGAGTCCTGACCTACCTGCTCACTGACGTTGTGGTATCCACTGTTCAAAGCAGGAGGTCCCACACAGTTGTGATCGTTGATCAGAAATCTGCTGGTAAATTGCTGGAGTGAGGGGGTGTTGTGTTGGAGTCATACTGATATCTGGGAAAGTGGCAGGGTGAATGATTTAATTGTAAAATCAAGCTAAATCAGGGATGGGGTTTGGCGGAGATGATGATCTTGTAGTACTTTTGTGCCCTTAGCTCTTTAAATGCTACCAGGTCTCCCGTCTCGTTTGGTCCTCTCTGTAGTACATGAAGTGAACAAGGCAGGGTGGTTATCATAACCTCTGGAGATGAAGAAGTTGGTGCCCAGTGATTTGCAGTTTAGTAGGAAGTACGCTTGACTGAGAGGGACTTGAATTCTGAACGCTGGTATGCCAGTTACAGCCTTTTGATTATGGTCAAGTCAAAAATCCTTGTATCTTTTTTCTCATCTGGATAATAAGGAAGGAGCTCAGTTGAAGTCTTGGTGAGGTCTTTTCAGGATGCAAAGCTTTCTGATTCTAATTGACATGCTTAAAGCTGCACAACTGATTACTGGCAGACCCCAGTGGAGAACAGTCCAAATCTAAAATGCTGCTTCTCTCTTGATGGCAGGTAGGGAGCCGCTGTTGAGCTTTTCCCTCTGTTCTTTGTTCATTACTTCTGGGAAGGGACCTTGACAGGCCAGGTGCTCCCCACATGCATAGAGGGCTTTGTTGACTCTTTATACACGAAATTGGAAGGAGGCAGAGAGACACTCAGCCTAGTGAGAGAAATATGGTCAGGGAGATCCCAGCTCAAGAGTTTAATTTATTTTTATTTTAATACCCAGCTTCCACAAAGTGAAAATTGAAGAAATATTTGTCTTCTAGATACTTGTTTTCATTCATATTCTATCATATAAGGAAATAACATAGAATATAAAAATGAAAAAAATTCTGAGCAGTCATTCAAAATTTATTAACTCTAGTTGGCAGCAGCCTAGGTATATTGAGGAAATAGATTTAATATAGGAAGCACAAAATTTGGACCCAAAGAAGAAAACAGTTTTAAGTAATTGAAAGTGAGAAAAATGGGAGCAGCCACTTCAACAACAAAACTTAAATTCTGGAAATAGCAAGAAGGTATTAGAATAACTAGTGGAATTAAATTATGGTAATCGCTTCTGAAAGAAATTGAATATTATGTCACACTTACCTCTAAATATATGCAGTGTTAGAGTCATATCCTATACTTGAGTATACTTTTATGAATATGCTTTTATTATTGATGCTGTCAAAATGGACCAAATGTGTAAAACTTAAAAAAAAAATCACACTTTTAGTTCCCTGTGGACTCATTTTAAGGTACTGTATTATAAATAAGTACTGTTTCAGCAGAGAAATTGGTAGAAAATGGTTTGAACGAATGGTTTTCTTTTTAAAACAAATAACTTTTTAATCTGTGCTTTAGTTGTTGACGTACTGGAGGCTAACAAAGAGGAACCGAGATGCAGCCTTGAAACTTGAAGCAGAGTGAGCTGGGGCTTTGGAGTCACACTCACCTGGATATGAATATTCTTTCAGTTATTAGCTCTGTGACCCAGACGGTACTAGCTCTCTCATACGGTACGTGAGAGGTTGCGTATGAGGAGTAAGTACCTCTACCATGATACTTTTGGAGGGATGTAGGTACCAGCGTAGAAGAAGGCAGTGGCAGCCCACTCCAGTACTCTTGCCTGGAAAATCCCATGGACGGAGGAGCCTGCTAGGTTGCAGTCCATGGGGTCGTGAAGAGTCAGACATGACTGAGCGACTTCCCTTTCACTTTTCACTTTCACGCATTGGAGAAGGAAAAGGCACCCCACTCCAGTGATCTTGCCTAGAGAATCCCAGGGATGGTGGAGCCTGGTGGGCTGCCGTCTACAGGGTCGCACAGAGTCGGACACAACTGAAGTGACTTAGCAGCAGCAGCAGCAGGTACTAGCATTCAAGGGCACAAGCCATTCAGGTTAGTACAATGTAACAAGGAATGATCTTATGGAGTGATTGTAAAGGAATGAGACTTATTTTCTTGTCTGGATCATGAAATTAGTCTTGTTAATTTCTAGTTGTGCTTTGTGAATTAGCATGCCTATGAACCAAGCACTGTTGAGAAAAGGGTCTCAGTATGCTATTTTTAGGCTATTAAATGAATTGATCTGTTAAATCACAATAAGCACCTCCAGTTGTTTATATTACCTTTTAGTGTGCCCATGACTGCCTTTTGAAGTTGTTAGAGCTAGGAGTGTATTATGTATTCCCTTCCCCCATTTTACAAATGCTGAAACTGAAGCTTAGAGAAGTAAAGTGATTCAAGGTAGAGAGCTACCGATAATGGCAAAGCTGTGCTTTGAACCTTTGTGTTTTTTTTAACTGTAAATACCACAGTGCTTTTTTCGCTCTTCCATGCTGCTCTAGATTTGAATATTGGAACTGGCCCTTGTTTTGGGAGGAACATCAACTCATTTTAAACTTAATGCCTGTAGAAAATTGTTGTTGATTATATTGTGGGAGTGTTTGGTTACAAGTATACTCTTAAGATTTGACGTTAAAAGATTTAACAGAACTCTGATAATACTCATTGCTGGCAGAGGTTGGTAGTGAGATGATCACTCATATTACCAGTGGGAATAAAAATTGGTAAAACTTTTCTGGCAAATGCTTTGGCAGTGTTATCACAAGCCTTTAAAGTCATATATGCCTTTTGAGTTTGTAATCCCATTACTAAGAATCTTTGTTAAAGAAATAATCAGAAATGTAGAAAAGTACTCAAGTTCAAAAATGTTCACTGTGGAAGTATTTATAATAGCAAAAATTAGAAACAACTGTAGTATTCAAAAAAGAAGTAAGAAATTTTGGAAAAAGCATGATTGAAAATACTATATAAGCATTTTTGATGTTTTAGAAGAATTCTAGTGACATATTAATATGCTCATATAATATGAAGTGAAAAAAGGATATAAAACTATGTAAAGTAGGATCTCAATATCAAATATATAAAGAGAAAAAACAGGTGGTAAGATTATAGGTCTTTATGCTTTTTCAGTTTTCCAAAATATTCTCTGATAAGCATAAATTATTTTTCAATAAAAAATCCTTTTAGTTTAACTTGTAATTGAGAAATACAGGTACTCTTGCGCATCATTTTGAAAGTTTTCCCTAATCCAGGTGATCTGAAGTTATAAATGGATTGTATTTTCAAGAAGTTAGTTTTAACCTCAGTTGTTTAATGATTAAAATATGGTTTCATCTTTTTTTTTTTGGCTGTACTGCACTGCTTCATGCAAGATCTTAGTTCCCTGACTAGGATGGAATCCTTGCCCCCTGCAGTGGAAGCACAGAATCTTAACCACTGGACTGCCAGGGAAGTCCCTGGTTTCTGTGTTTTGTCATAAAGGATATTGACGTTCCCAAGCTAGCCTCCTCTTCTCCCCTAAACTATCCCGAGAGAAGAGTCATATTTGTGTCGGTAGTACCCGTGACCCAGTGCTCCCCTCACCTCTTCAGGGGCCAGTGGGACAGCTAGTAGCCGTGTGACAGCTCTGTCTTTCCGAGAGGGTACATGCCTGTCTCCATAAGGCTGGTTGTTGGCATATAGAACTTTCTTTGTGAGTTGAATATTTGTATCTTGGGAAGTGCGTTTTTGGTATGGAATTTCTATTTCATGTTTAAAATTTTGTAAGAAAAAATTAAAGATCAAAGTTTGTTTGAATTTTAATTTTTCTGATAACAGTATTCAAGATGTATGAATATTAAAATGTCATGAAGAATTGTGCCTTTTACTCTTTTCTGATTATATACTTCATAATTGAAATTGCGATAATTTCAGCATGTACAGTTAAGCATGATGTCTAGTTGTTTTTTTTAAATATGCATGGTAATTCTCCTAAATGTAATATACAAAAGCATGCAGAAAATTTAACAAAGTATTTTAGCATATTTAAATTGGGAAAATACCAGGCAAGATGTTTCTTTTTGTAAACTGCTTCTGTCCAAAGCATTCTGTATATTATCAGAATGAAAAATGACAGCACTTTGTCATCTGTTCAAATTGATATTGCACTCTTTGCAATGACAGCTGAAAAGGCCCACAGGTGCCATATAAAGAGGTGACCATGTTGTCATATTTCATTTCGGCATCCCTCTGCAAAGCCATAATTACCTAATTAGGTTGTTAATTAGGAGATTAGCATTTCGCTATATTGATAGAATGCTCTTTACCGGCATGGGGCTAGATACAGATTTGTCTACCCTAATTTATAATCTCTGCCTTTTTTGTACTTATTTATTTGCTCAAGATCCTGATGTGGGGCAATTCAGTTTACCTGAGAAACAGTTTGTTTATAAGCTAATGAAGCTTTGATTGCTGGATTAAAGTTGCTGAGTTAAAATATGAACAGAATTAAAAAGGTGGTCACATCCCCAAAATGATAGTAAAAATTCCGAGTTAGTATAACTTGTGTTCTCATTAGCATCAGGAACAAACACATGAGAAGAACTGAAGTTCGTAAGAAGTCCAAAATATAAAAAGTGTGAAATGTGATAGAGATTTATATATCCTAAACTAGGCAAAGGAAAGTGGGTATCTTTAATGACAAATCTCTGTCATTTATACTTGAGATTTAAAACATGGTAAGTATTTTTAGTGTATTTCAGAAGCTGAAGCTTAGTTGATGTAGTAGTGTTAGTCGCTCAGTCGTGTTCAACTCTTTGCGACCCTGGGGACTGTAGCCAGCTAGGCTCCTTTGTCCATGGAATTCTCCAGGCAGGAATAATGGAGAGGGTGGCCGTTTCCTTCTCCCAGTTGATGACTTCAGAACAAACATATCCAGTCTTCAGACTGCCTTAGGCAGTCACGATGCAGGTTTATTTCGTTTGCACCTTCTGATCATTAGTTCGTGCTTGGAACATTCTCTTCCCATAGTCTGTGCAGTCCTGAGTGCTTATGGAATTCGAAGTATTTCACAGTAACCTTCACTTGGTCAGCTATTTGGAGTGAGCTGTGTTTCTGTTAAGTGTGTGGACATTCCTTTTGCGCAGAGGGTAGACGAGGGCTGGTTTAAAAAATATCCACTTGTTTTTACTCCAGTGCATGATTTGACTGTAATGTTTGTAATCTGCATTACATATACCTTTATCACTGTTTCCAGTTAAGGAGATTTAAGCCCTAAAACAAAACTTAGGAGCACCATTCCCACTGAGGAGGTGGTAGTTTCCCTCCTTTTGATTGTGTTTGGTATTAGCTGTTTAAGTTGTAGAAAATGCGTATGTGCTTAAGCCCTTTTCCCCCATAGTGATTATGAAAAATTGCATTTGATTGTATCTATAATTTTCTTCAAAATTAAAAAAATTAAAAGATATTTTTATATGAAGAAAATATATGTGAAATCTTCCATTTAGTTAGTTACGCTTTTTGCTTAACTGCAGTCATTCATTTATTCAGTCAGCATTTGCCGAATATGCGTTAGGCACTTGTCATAAGTCTGGGAATCGAGCAATGAGGACTACAGGCACAGACTCAGCACTCGGTGGGAACTCTAGTCCAGTAATGGAAGCCCAGCATAGTTTGAGAAGTACAACTTGTGTTAGAGTAATGAAGGGAAGGTGAGTAGGGAGTCGTACGACTGGACTTTATAAGGTCAAACCTTCCTGGGATAGGCAGGTGCTGTCGAAATTGAGATCGGAAGGGTGAAGGAGAAGGTGATATTTAAGGCAGGTGAAAGGAGAGAAAACTGTTCAAAAGCTGGAAGAATGCTGACAGTTGAGTATGGCTAGAGTAGAAAGAACAGAGATGATAAATGGAAGATGGGGCAGCAGAGGCAGCAAGTTCAATTATATTAAAGAGTTTGAGAAGTTATTGGACTTCCCTGGTGGCTCAGTGGTGGAGAACTCACCTGCCAATACAGGAGATGGGGGTTCCATCCCTGGGTCAGGAAGATCCCCTGGAGGAGGAAGTGGCACCCACTCCAGTAATCTTGCCTGAGAAATCCCATGGACAGAAGGAGCCTGGCGGGCTGCAGTCCACAGGGTCGCAAAGAGTCTGACATGGCTGAAGTGACGTAGCGTGCAAGTGTCAAGTAGAGAAGAGGTCTGTGAGCCTTATTATCCAATATGACCCCACAATATACAGTACTAGCCATTAGTTATCTTTTTTGGTGAACTGGAGAGAATACTAGTATTTGAGTGTTACAGTTGGGCCTTGCATTGTGACAGTAGCTTTGTGAGATATGAGATAATATCTTACCGAGGTCCAGAGGTATTGTGACTTGCCCAGTTTTCTCAGCTACTGTATGGTAGATTTGGGAGCACACACAACCTTTCCAAGCCTTTGTGTCATCTGTCATGCGATGTTGTCATCCTTGTTGTGTCCCCTTCCCTTTGTTCATTTCAAAATGAAGAGAATGCCGTCCCCCCTCCACCCCTCACCCCCCGCAATGGACCAGTAGCTCACTAGGTTGCTGACCAAGGCATCCTGTTAACCTTGTGGCTTCCAGACCTGGCTCTGGGGTGGATTAAAGCACCGTCTGGTGCTTCAGTAGGAGAAGCTGCTCAGTGCAGGTGTTTGTTCGCTTCAGCAAAGTTACAAGCGCTCTAGGCTTTAATCTCCCTCAATTAGAACTGCAGCTTGGCTACCTCCTCACAAGGTCACAGATGTATATGGGAGTTCTCCTCCTCTCCCCAGGGGAAAAGTCTTGGCATCTCTGACTTTCGGGGGAGGAATTCGATCTCTCTTTGGTGTAATCAACTTGTATTGCAAATTGTTTTAATTTTTTATGGTTACTGTTGCCAGTACTGTTCAATTTACTGATTTGTTGGTGTGTTTGTGATGGAATCATCTGAACTAGAAGAAACTCTGGAGAGCAGCATGGATTCTAGCCTTTCTGTATTTCTATCCCAACCCCTTTAAAATTGAGATGTAACCCATGTATCATAAAATTTACTCTTTTAAAAGTGTACACTTTAATGGTTTATCACCCCTAAAGAAACCCCATACCCATTAGCAGTCACTCCTCATTCTTCTCTCCACCAACCACTGGCAACCATTAATTTACTTTGTGTCTCTATGGATTTGCCTATTCTGAACCTTTTGAACAGAAATGGAATCACGCAATATGTGGCCTTTTGTGTCTGGCTTCTTTTATTTAGCATAGTTTCATCATTCATCCATATTGTAGCATATATCAGTACTTCGTTTATTTTTATTGCTGAATAATAGTCCATTGTATGAAAGTACCACATTTTGCCTGTCCATTCATCAGTTGATGGAGATTTGGGTTGTTTCCACTTTGGGGCTATTATGAATAATACTGCTGTGAACATTCCTGTACAAGTTTTTGTGTGAGCATATGTTTTCATTTCTGTTGGTATATTACCTTGGAGTGGATGGGGTAGGTGGCAGTCCACGGGGTCGCTAGGAGTCGGACACGACTAAGCGACTTCACTTTCACTTTTCACTTTCATGCATTGGAGAAGGAAATGGCAACCCACTCCAGTGTTCTTGCCTGGAGAACCCCAGGGACGGGGGAGCCTGGTGGGCCGCCGTCTCTGGGGTCGTACAGAGTCGGACACGACTGAAGCGACTTAGCAGTAGCAGCAGCAGGGTAACTCTGTTTTAACTGAGGAACTGCCAAATTGTTTTCGAAGGTGGCTGCACCATTTTATATCCCCACCAGCAGCGTACAAGATCTGCTGTGTTTCTGCTTCTGCTTTCTTCAGGCTCTGTTACTCTGGGCTGGGCTGGAAGCAACCCCAGGCATTCCATGAGCCCTTGTGTCTTGTTAAATCGGAAAATTTCCAGTTTTATGACAGCCACTTTCATTCTACCAGCATATGTGTACAAGGCCTTATATTAGGCATTAGTGACAGGAAGTCAAATAAGGACTTCTAGTCCTCTCTTCTCAAGGACTACACAATCCTTACTGTAACTTCTTACTAGGAAATGCAGGGAGAAGGAAAAACCAGTGAAGGAAGTACAGTTGGCCCTGGCACAACGTGGGCTGAAGTAGCACTGGTCCACTTCCATGTGGGTTTTTTTTTTTCTTCAGTAAATACAGTGTGACTGGATCTGCAGTTGGTTGCATTTGTGGATGTGGAACCACGGATATGGAGGAGGGAGGGCCAACTACGGGACTTGAACATCCACAGGTTTTAGTATCTGCAGTGGTCCTATAAACAGTCCCCCGAGAATACTGAGGGGCGACTGTAACTACTTAGACGTTTGTGAGTTTCCACAGTATTGATCCTAACTTTAGAATCTGTGCAAAGGTTGACTTGATTTTCGGAGATTCTGGAGTTTCCTTTTCTTGGCTCATCCTTTAAAGACAGTCATCCTTCTGTATTTGTGGGGTATCGGTTCCCAGGACCAAGGTATTCCCTTGTCCCTGGTTCCCAGGTATTCCCAAGGATACCAAAATTCACAGATGCTCACATCCCTCACATGAAATGGCATAATGAAATTGCCTTGCATATCCTGGATTCTGAGTTTGTGGATTCAACCAACCAACCAAATTAAACTTTCAGTTGGTTGAATCTGCAGGTGTCGAACCAGCATATATGGAGAGAGGACTGTCTTGCTCTTGTTGGGTTTTATCCTAGGTTACTGCTCGTTTCCTCCTTGCATATTTTCCCCGGGTAAGCTCACCTCTGTGGCTTCATCTCCCATCTATATGTTGAAAAAAAATGTTCGTTGCTCAGTTATGTCCGACTCTTTGCAACCCCACGGACTGGAGTCTGCCAGGCTCCTCTGTTCATGGGATTCTCCAGGCAAGTACACTGAAGTGGGTTGCCATTCCCTCCTCCAGGGGATCTTCTTGACCCAGGGATCGAACTCAGGTCTCCTGCATTGCAGGCATGTTCTTTACTCTCTGGGCCACCAGGGAAGCGTGTCTGCCGAATTTGCTCAGATCTTTCTCCTAGGCCTCAGGTTTGTCTGTCCTGTGTGTGTCACTTATATGTTGTCCCAGATTTGCTCAGGCTTTTCTCCTGGGCTCTCAGGTTTGCATCCTGATGGATCTCTGGGTAATCCCTAGACATCTCAAGCTAATTGTGTCTGAAACTTAGTTTCTCATTTCCCCTCTCCCTGTTAAGCTCTTCCTGCTTTTGAGTTCACAGTTTGATTTGTTGGTGCTATCATGCAAGCCATAAACTTTCCCCTTCTCCTTAACCCTGCATATCCTCTCAGTCACCAGGTTCTACCAATTTTATCTCCTAAATGTACATTTTTAACTACTTCTTAAATTCATAGGCCCGTTTTTCGCTGCCTTACTTTGGATTTCATCATCTCTTCCCTGAGCTTTAGTCTCAGCTTCATAACTAATCTTGTGTCTTGTCCATCAGGTTAATCTTCTGTGCAGCTGCCAGAGCAGTCTCTCTGAAATGCTAATCTAAGCAGCAACTTTGAACTCCATGTAGTTCTCATTGCTGACTAAAAGTTCTTCTGTTTGTTATTTTAGTGCCTTGTCTCTTTGGCCTTTCTTCCAGCCGTTCAACTTCTCATCTTTGAGGATTCAGTTTAGACCAGGGAATAATAGCAGTGATAATAGTAAATATTTGTATAGTGCTTCCCATGGGCCAGGTGCTGCTATACACACATTCAGTTCAGTTCAGTTCAGTCACTCAGTCGTGTCCGACTCTGCGACCCCACAAACTGCAGCACGCCAGGCCTCCCTGCCCATCACCAACTCCTGGAGTTCACCCAAACCCATGCCCATTGAGTCAGTGATGCCCTCCAACCATCTCATCCTCTGTCGTCCCCTCCTCCTCCTGCCCTCAATGTTTCTTTTAGTCCTCACAACAATCCTATGAGATAGGCACCAAAATTGTTCCCGTTTGTAGTTGAGGAAGTGAAGGCACAGACATTGTTAATTTCCCTAGGTCCCACAGTTGCTGAGTCCACATTTGAACCCAGGCAGTCTAGTCTGATGCTGTTAGTCTCTTATATGTACCTTTTCTTAACTTCGCGAGTTCCCTCCATTCCCCCGACTGCAAAGATTAGTTATCCTCTCCCTGCTTCTGCCGTGGCCTATGCATTGTTGTTCAGTGACTAAGTGGTGTTGAGTCTTTGCGACCCCATGGACTGCAGCACAAACAGGCTTCCAGTACTTCACTATCTCCTGGAGTTTGCTCAAACTCATGTCCACCAAGTCGATGATGCTGTGCATGGCCTGATGTTCATCTGCAGTTCATAGGGCAGATCCGGAGCATATTTTATTTTAAACAGTCTTGATCAAGAAGCCAGCATGATAGACTATTTAATTGCCAGCTCCCTCTCACGCCTGTTCTTAAGGTGACTTAATTGGAAGTCATCACTTCTGTTATCTTGATCTTAGTCATTTCTATGAAGCCTATTTCGAGTATCCAGTTTCATTTAGATATCGTTCCTTTGTGTTTCTGTGATACTTTGTTATACAGAATCCTCTAGCATTACTCTCATCCTTTATTGTGACCATTTATTGCTTGACTGTAAGCCTCTTGGGGATAGGGACTTTGTTTTACTACTTTATGCTCCTAATTTCCCAGCATGTAGTAGGTATTCACTCTTGCTGAATTTCTTGAGTGAACAGGTAAATTTGACCCATATATAGATGAGTGAGAGAAGAGGATTAGTAGTGTGATGAAATGGACTTAAACTGGAAATTCAGGGCAGCGTACAATAGCTATTCAGAGCAAGGATTGTGAAGCCAGGCGACCTAGGTTTTATCTTGCCTCTCCTCTCACTAGTTATGGGACCTCGGGCAAGTCTGTGCCGCAGTTTACTGATGTTTAAAACAAATAGTAATGGAATCCACCTCTAATAGTTTTGTCAGTGATATATGTGCTTGCTAGATAAGCAGCCTTCTAGAGTCCAGAGAATTACTTTCCTTAAACTGTATTTTGTGAAACACTCGCACCTTAGCTGTGTAATAGTGAAGCCAGGCCTGCCGCTGTCCTCATGCTTGATCCTTCTGAGGAAGGTGGGGTTTTTTTTTGTTTTTTTTTTTTTGAAAGGTAATCTAAAAGGATATAAAAAATACTGGCCAAATTAGTACAGTTTTATTAATAGTAGTGATTGTTGTTGTTCAGTCTCTCAGTTGTGGGTCCGACTTTTTGTGACCTCATGGACTGCAGCATATCAGGCCTCCCTGTCCTTCACCAGCTCCCGGAACTTGCCCAAACTCATGTCCATTGAGTCGGTGATGCCATCCAACCATCTCATCCTCTGTCGTTTCCTTCTCCTCCTGCCGTCAGTCTTTCCCAGCATCAGGGTCTTTTCTAATGAGTCAGCTCTTCGCATCAGGTGACCAAACTGTTGGAGCTTCAGCTTCAGCATCAGTCCTTCCAATGAATGTTCAGGGTTGATTTCCTTTAGGATTGATTGGTTTGATCTCCTACCAATGGTAGGAGATAATGGTAAACAGTTACCATTTATTGAAGTTTACCATTCAGATGAAAGTACAAAGCACCCTTCAAAGTCACAGAAAAATAGTCTGGGGATTATCTGTTAGTATATTTTATGCTGTCCCTTGTTTATTAGGAGTTGAGTAAATGAATTTAATAGTTGACAGCTTATTTTCCCTCCAGACAAATGTAGCTGAAACAGGAAAAGTCAATAATTTTGCATTTTGGATTTGAATAGAGTAAGTACTTGTAAGTATCCCTATGAGGTAGATAAATAGAACATAGATTATGGACATTTCACTGGTGAGGGAAGAGAGGCAGAGATGCCTGACTCACTTGAAGTCAATCCATAACTAGTCCTGGGGCAGGCAGTAACCTGGAATTCTAGGTGTGTTTACTAACGTGAACTCTTGTAGTTCTAGGAACCAGTTTCCATACATAGTAACATTTAAAAAAAAGATAGTGCTTACTCAAATTAGTCAGTTTGGTTTACCTTTGAGAGGGTTTGCTGCCAAAATGTTGATGCTATTAAAATATTTATCAAAAAAGGAATTCCTTGTGCCTCTATCCTGAGAGTCTGAGCCGTGGCCCAGCAGTGAGGGAAAACAGCACAAAGCAAAAGCATACGAAGCATTTTCCCTGAACTTGAGGTGAGCTCCCGGGTACACCCTCCTCCTCTGCTTCATTTGTACCTGGAATAGAACTTGAGAGCTGAAAAGGCCGTTTGTACTGTTCAGCCTCCCCACTGAACAGATGCACAAAACAGACTAATGTGTGAAACTGGCTGAAAGAGTTTTAAAGAAATAACTTGTCCAAGGCCATGTAATTAGGTCCCTGGTAATTAGGGAATTGGAATTCAGGTTTCCTGAGTAATGCTTACAATAAACTATGTTGCTTCCCTCAATTGATGATGTGGTTAACCTGAGAGCCAGGTGAGTGGAAACATAACGATTGGATTCTACTTGGTTAAGCAAACTGCAAATATTGAGGAGACAATAAAAGGAAAATAAATCCTAGACTGTAGCAGGAGGCCTATCTACTGAACCAGCACCATGGATAAGGGGCCTTTTTTTTTTTTAAATCATGGCGCAACCCTTTGGGAACAAGAAGGATTTGTTTGTTTATTCCACACTGAGCCCTTACTGGGTGCCAGCCGCTTTCTACTAGAAACTGGCAGCGCAGTGATGAATAAGACAGTCAGTGTGCCTAAGGAGCTGAGAGTTGAGAAGAGAAAACCAACGTGTAGACAGGTTATGATGATTCTTTTCTAATGCATTGGCCGTGGTGGGTCTTCGTTGCTACACTCGGGCCTTCTCTAGTCATAGGCAGAGGCTGCTCTGCATTGCAGTGTGCAGGGCTTCTCGCTGTGGGGGCTTCGCGTGGTGCAGAGCACAGGCTATGGGCGTGGGGGCTTCAGTAGCTGCAGCGGTGGCTGCGGCCCGTGGGCTTAGTTGCTCCGTGGCATGTGGGGTCTCCTTGGGCGGGGGAGCGAACCAGTGTCCCTCGCGTTGCAAAGTGGATTCTTAACCACTGGGCCACAAGGGAAGCCCCAACAGATGATTATTTTTTTAAGAAATGTGATTGGTTCATGTGTTCATTCGTTCGTTCATTATCCCTTAACATAGCAGCCAGAGAGATGCTTTTAGACTGTGAGCTAGATCATATCACTGCTCACAGTCTTCTGATGATTCTCCATTTTAATTTGATTAAGAACAGAGTTCATAGAATTGCCTGCAAGGCTCTACTTAGTTTGCCCAACTCTTCAGACTTTGTCTTCTCCTCCTTGCTTGCTCCCTTGCTGGACTAGTTGATACTTCTTAAACAATGCCAGACACACTCACCCTGCTTGGCAGCACGCTTCCCTCAGAAATCCATATGGCTTGTTCTCTTATCTCCTTCAGGGGTTATCTCAAATGTCACCTTCTCTGTGAAGCCTTCCTTGACTACTTTATTTACGGTTGCAACCGTGGCTCCATCCACCTGGCAGGCCCTGGCTGTCTTCTCTGTGCATCTTTTCTCTGTAGCACATCTCACTTACTGTGTAATTTCTCTATTTTGTTTGTCGCCTTCATTAGAATGTGAACTCCATGAGGGCAGGACTTTGTCTGCTTTGGTTTCTGCTGTACTCTGCATCTAGAACGTGCCTGACACTCAGGAGGTATTCAGTAAATATTTGTTGAATGAATAAATTCAATGAACAGCATCTACAACTAACAGGCAGTGTGCTGGGTTAATTATTTGGTAGAAGTAGTGACGAAGTGTAGTGCAGTGGGACCATGTGGGAGGAGCTAACCTTGTCTGTGGGATTCATTAGGGAGGTTCCTTGGAGAACTGACCATTGAGCTGGATTTAAAAGAATGAGTAGGAGGAAGGCAGGTGAAGAAGTATAGGCGGTCTTCAGATCAAGTTATAAGTTTGGAGGAATGCAATTTATCTTTCTTGGAATAATTCGAGCTTTGGTCCTCCTTGGGGTAGGATAAAATTTCAGAAACCAGAAACTAGGAGCTGTACTTCATTCTGTGCCTTTAAAGGTTTGAGCATAGATTTTAGTAGCAAAGTTGTATATGTATACATATTAGTCTTGGTATTACTGAAACCATTCTGAGGGGGTTAGGGATTACTACAGATTTAGTGGCTTCAAACAACATGTCACTGTAAACCTTCTCAACCTCAGCATTATGAATGTTGACATTTGGGGAGCTATAAACTTTGTTGAGGGCACTGTCCTGGGCATTGTGTGATGTTTAGCAGCATACTTGGCATCTACCTACCAGATGCTAATAGCACTCATCCCCTGTGTGACAACCAGAAATGTCCCTAGATGTTTGCTCTGAGGAGCAAAATTGCCTTCCAGTTAAGAACCACCACGTTAGAACCACTGCAGTACAGTTGGTGAGAGTCCAGGGATTTCTATCTTCAGTAACTACAAGTGATTGAGGGAGAGAGATTTATACCTTAATAGAGTAACCACATTTCTGAATCTAGAATTGAATCAGAGACTTCCTTAAACATGATATTCACATAACTAACTGTATTGAAGGTAGAAATAAAGTGTTTTCAAAACAGTTTGGACCCTGGAGATTGGAGAAGGGTTCACACAAGATGAAATATTTGAGTTGGACTTAGAAGAAAGTTTGTATTGGAAGATAAGGGCACATCTCACACAAAGGAAGTATCATTACCGAAGGCAGGACTGTGTTCAGAATAGTCCTGGGAGTTGCATGCTAGGAAGAAAGGGCAGATGAATGAAACTGGGTTGTAAAGAGCCTTAAATGTTGTATGTGAAGGTAAAGGGGTTTAGGATGTTTTCCTGCTCTCTATATTAATATTTTCATTTCTATTGTTGCATAACAAATTACCACAAACTTAGGAGCTTAAAACAACTCAAATTTATTGTCTCTCAGTGTGTCAGGAGTCAAGGCTTCAGCTGGGTTTCCTCATTTTTCCTTTTCCTTTTTCTCTTTTTTTTCTTGGCCATACCAGGCAGATTTCAGGTCCCTGATGAGGGATTGAATCTGGGTCCCCAGCAGTAGAATCATGGAGTCCTAACCTGTGGACCACCAGGGAGTTCCCTCATCTGGGGTTTCTGCTGAGGATCTCAAAGGGATGAAATTAACTTGTCAAAAAAAAGAAAGATAAAAGCAAAAAAAAAAAAAAAAAAGAAATTAACTTGTCAGTGAATTCCAGCATAAGGTCCCCATTTCCTTATTATCCTTGGCTGGGACCACTCTTAGCTCCTAGAGGCTGCTCTCAGATTCTTGCCTTGCCTATTTCCATAATGTGGCTGTTTGCTTTTTCAGTGCTGGCAGGGAAATCTCCAAATTCAAATCTCTCTCTTCAGTTGCTTAGTGTGAAGTTTTAGTTAACAGAAAGTAGTCAAGGGAATGACGCTTCCTGTCACCTGTGTGGTACTTTGTTGGCTGGAAGCAAGTCAGGTTCCACCCAGACTCAAGGGGAGGGAATAACACAAAGGCCTGGATATCAAGAGAAGAATTTCTGGAGCCATCTTAATTTTGACTGCCAGATGCAGTTTCAGCTCCATGAAAGCAGTGGTCAAGTCTTTTCAAATTTTTTTGCTCAGCGTTGTATTTCTAATGCCTGGCATATAGTAAGTGCTTAATAAACATTTGTTGAATGAATGACATCAATGAATGAATATTTGGTAGTGGTTGAATGTTACTTATGGCTTCATCTCTTATATTGGTAATTTCATATTGAGAAGCAGTCTAGTGTCTTTGGCATTATTCATTTCTTTTGGTAAAATTGTAAATAATTTTTACCTGGAATCTTTTTTTTCTTAAATCTGGAATCTTAAAACCTAAAATTGTTTATTATCACAAGTGTCAATCTAATCTCTTATCTCAGAGAGACAACGCTCATTGGAAAAATAATTTAGGGCTGCTGCTGCTGCTGCTAAGTCGCTTCAGTCATGTCCGACTCTGTGTGACTCCATAGATGGCAGCTCACCAGGCCCCCCGTCCCTGGGATTCTGCAGGGAAGAACACTGGAGTGGGTTGCCATTTCCTTCTCCAATGCATGAAAGTGAAAAGTGAAAGTGAAATCGCTCAGTCGTGTCCAACTCTTCATGACCCCATGGACTGCAGCCTACCAGGCTCCTCCATCCATGGGATTCTCCAGGCAAGAGTACTGGAGTGGGGTGCCATCGCCTTCTCCTATCTATCTACAAATTCACTTCCTGTTCTGCAAGTTCAAATCTATAGTTAAGTCTCTCTGATACATTTTAATTCTTTTACTGTTCAATTCCATAATTTCTTTCAATTATTTTTTTATAATTTCTACCTTTTTACTGATATTCTACATTGCACCAAACTAGCAGATTTCTTGTAACAGCCAGAAACGTTGGCAGCTTTGGAGTTTTGGAGGTGGTGGGTGGGTACGTTGTCTGAAGTTTCACAGCTATTGCTAATAATAATTTCAAATAATTAATAAACAGATTTTTAAAACACTTTGAAAATACTGATTGTTTTATAATAGCTTTATTATAATAGAAATTTTTGTCTAATTTGTGCTTAGAACTTCATGTATAGATTAGTGTTATTATTAATTACGGCTGTTCTTCATACTTGTCATAGGAAACATTTTGAGCAAAATTTAGATCTTGAATTACCCGTTGATAAAGGACCATTTTATCTTCAGACAATCAGATATTTCTGACACCAGAGTCTGTGTTCAAAATAAGGTGTTGAGAATCTCAATATGTGCCAGTTGGTCCTAGAAGCTATAAAGTAAGCATGGCGCTTCTTCCAGGACTATCTGTTTTAGTGATTACATTCAAAGGTAAAATATTTTTTTCTCTGAAGACATACAGGTGCAGTATATTATAGGCTAGAATGCAAAATATGAATGAACTTTAAAAATAAATTTCTTACAGCATGTTGCTTTAGGTGGCTCCCTCTAGGTTCTCTCTTATGTTGATTTATGGTTACTCTCCTCTGCCCTTCAGGTGTATCCGTGGACAAGTTTGAGAGGCACGGTACTGTACCAGGCTCCTTTTACCTGGATCTTGGCAGATGGTAAGGTTCAGAGACATTTCAGGTGGATGTTAGTGGTACAAGGAAAGAAAAATCCAGGGTCAGGGTCCCTTCGTCCACAGGAGATACTTGATAGGAGAGGAGATCTGGTGTCCTGGTAGGTTGGTGAGGGTCTCACTGTTCCCAAATGACCTCAGGCACTCACGGTGGGGGTGGTATCAGAGTAGCTGGGATGACTGACAGCTGAGCCTCTCTGCATTTGGTCTTTTATCCTGAACCTCTTGTGATTCACATGGTCCAAAGAGGGCTGCAGCAGAAACTGCAGAGTCTCCTAAGACCGAGATTCAGAAATCCCACATTACTTTGACTACATTCTGTTCGTCAAAGCAAATGACAAGTGAACTTATTGACAGAAGGAGCTTAAAACACTCAAAAATCTACCATGTGACCTTGGGCAAGTTGCTTAATGCCTTTAAGCCTTAATTTTTTTTTAATAATCTATGAAATGAGGATAATATTAATACTTACCTCCTGGGGTGGTAGTAAGGATGAACTATGTGATTACATGAAAAGTACAAGTGAGAGTAAGAAGCTCAGTAATTGTCACCTATTACTGTTCTCCCTATGTTTTTTGCCTAATAAAAGCCTTAAATCCCACCTTCGTCCTTCCTGAAGCCTTCTGTAACTTTCTTGTCTCTTGGAAAACATACTGTCTTGATGTCTCATTTGCTGATTAGCATATTGCCTTATGTTACTGTTACGTGTGTGCACAGCATGGCTCAGCTGCTGAAGTTTGTAAGCCTCTGGAGGGTGCAGGTCAGTGTTCATATCATTTTTTATATATATGAGTCCCAGTGCCTAGTTCCCAGTGATGTTTAGTGAATGAATACCATATTATTCAGAAGAAGATACAAGCATTTCTTTTCTGTTGTTGTAATTTAGTAAGTACTTTTAGTCAAAGTGTAGATATAAAAATGTGAAGGGAAAAATTAAACTCTCCAGTTGTCAGGTCTTACTATTTACTGTTTAATTAGGCATATTCACATGGGGGAAGATTTTAATCTCCTGAGGGGGGAAAAGGGTCAATTTTGTCCTTTAAAAAAAGTAAGTGAAGATTTAATTTAGATTTAAATTGGAGAGAGTTGGAAAAAGATTTAAAATCAATAAAGTGCATTTGTTTTAATGGTCATTTCACTTATTTTTGAATTTCAAGACTTATGAATTCTGAAGTTTAACGAGATTAAAGAATTTTGAAATCTTAGTAAAAAATAGGGTCTGTCAGTTTTTATAAATGGAAAACTTTGTACCTAATAAAAAGCCTTTGTTTTTCTAACTTGTGATCATTTCTGGTTGTGGAAAGTATTTGTGAGTGCCTCTAGACCATTTCTAAGGAATCTTGTGTAGGAATTAGGTTCAGCTTGCCTAATGCTAATAGCATGAAGTCGGGGTACAGTGTGGAAAGGTAAAAAAAAAATCTCGCATCTGCTGTTACATGTTGTTAACTCCCTCAGCAGACGTTAAATCATTTCAAGTACAATAATAGTGTGGGAGGTAAATTAACTAACCATTAACAATCTTATAAATGCACAATTAACATGCCAACATTTATATGACACATTGATGGGGCAGCAGTAATTTTTGATTGGGAGTTTGCAGACCTCTGAGAAGCCTCAGGCTGTTGCTCATTCAGACAAGTTTTCACAGATTGCAGGTGAGGGGGTTGTGAAGTCTGTCTGGCAGAGGGAAGTGAATGTGCGGTGTTTTGAAAGTTCAGGAACAGGAATTTCCCTTTACCATTGGCTGGATGTGAGCATTTTAAGTCACATTGCTATTTCAGGTCCTTAGTCAGTGGAGAAGTATAAGGGGGACTCATTTGCTTCTGGTGGGGCTATTTAAAGAGACAGAATATTTTATGTGTGGATTTTGTAGCTGAAGTTGCTTGAATTTCTGGGGATTTTCTAAAAGATACTCACACCTAACTGGGGATTTAAAGTAGAACCCTTCTCTGTGGTTTCAGGTCAACAAGTAGATGATCTCTGGAGTTCATTTCACGTGTAAAATGTTAGGATTTTTAGTTTCGAACGGTCATTACATGTGCTCTGTACAAATCATGGTGGCATTACTGGAGGGAAGGCTAAGGGTCCAGTCTACTGCATAACACATTCACTGTCTTACATCTTTCATGAGGACCCATGAGAGAAACTTCTCTCAGGCCCTGAACTCAACAACAGGACTTTTAAAAGTCATGTTTATTGTAGCTGTTGTAGTTTTTGTTCCGCTGTTTTGAGAGGCCACAGGGTGGTTTAAATCCCAAGCTCTTGGATTTGATTCTTGGTTCTGATTTTTTGGTTTTGATTCTTGGTCCTTTGGTGATTAGGTTATTTCATGTAGCATAACGTCCTCAGAATTCCCCTGTGTTTTAACGTGTCTTAGCGTATTTAAGGCTGAGTAACTGTCCATTGTATGTGTGTACCACCTTTTGTCCATCCATTCTCTACCGCGTGTTTTAAATTACTGTGTAGTCTTCTGTTGTAGGGATGTGTCATGGCATATACACTGTTAAAGGATGTTTAGGTTACTTTCAGATTTTCAGTATTACAGTCTTGAGATAAGTATTTTTGCAGTTGCTTCCTTAGAGCAAATCCTAGAAGCAGTGTTGTCCAAAGGGTACTCCTGTTTTACACTTTGATAGATACTACCAACCTACCCCTTAAAAAGCCTCAGTTTTCATTCCTTCTGATAGTACATGCAAGTGCCCATTTCTCTGAACTCCTGCCAGTGTTTGTTTTTTTAATTAATTTAGTTTTTATTTGTGGCTGTGCTGGATCTTCGTTGCTTTTCTCTAGTTGCAGCGAATCCAGGGGCTACTCTTCACTGCAGTGCACGAGCTTCTTGTTGCAGTGCCTTCTCTGGTTGCGGAGCATGGTCTCTAGGCGCACGGGCTTCAGTAGCAGTTGTTGCAGCTCATGGGTTTAGCAGTTGCCCCAGAGGGGTTCTAGGGTGCATGGGCTTTAGTAATTGTGCTCATGGGCCCTAAAGCTTCAGTAGTCATCACTTGTGGGCTCTAGTACACAGGCTTAGTTGTCCCACAGTGTGTGGCATCTTCCCAGACCAGGGATTGAACCTGTGTCCCTTGTGTTGGCAGGCGATTCCTGTCCATTGTACCACCAGGAAGTCCCAACGTTTGGTTTTAAAGGTCTTTGATCTCTGCGCAACTGATGCAAGAAAAGAACTTGCTTTTCTGGAATACCTTTGTCTTACAATTCAAATCGACCTTCAAATGATAATTCGCCACTCTTCAGATGATTTAAAACATATTCTTTTGGTTCTGGAAAGTGTTTTTGGAATAATTTGATAGTGTCCCAAGGTGACACTTTTGAAGGTACATTGTAGAGACCTTCTCATGCCTGTATTAATTTTTTTAAAAGCAGTTCTTTCTTTATAATCATACACATGACATGCTCATATATAATTTATCTCTGAAACAAAATTACGTAGTCCTTGAAAGTCAGACAGCAACATTTATTGAATTCCTGTTGTGTGCAAACTGCTTTGTTGCCAGAAAGGATATGGTATTATGGCCCCTGACCTGATAGAACTTTCAGTCTAAATCCTCAAGTACATGTCATAGGTGGTAGAAAGCATGCTTTTCGGGATAGTTCGGAGTTCCCTGTCAGAACTGGCACTGAATAAATATTTGTTGAACGGTACATATAGAGTCCTCATTGTAGGAAGCCATAGTGTATACTAGTAGAGAAGATATCTGCTCATGTTAGGGTGTTTTGGGGGCCTCTGTTCTGTTAGGATAGTTAGGGAGTTGGTATGTGCCTTCAGAAGTGTTTGCCCATAACTTCTCCAGAAGCGGTGATGGAACAGACTCATCTTCCTGAAAAAGGTCCTGCTGAAGATACGCCAGTGTACTTTTGCTGCTTTGTGCTTGGGCTTTTTGGTGCCAGTCCACGCGCATGCTCAGTTGTGTCTGACTCTTTGCAACACCATGGACTGTGGGCCTCCAGGCTCTAGGCAAGAATACTAGAATAGGTTGCCATTTCCTACTCTGGGGGATCTTCTCAACCCGGGGGTTGAACCTACATCTCCTGTAACTCATGCATCGGCAGGAGGATTCTTTACCACTGGGCCACCTGGGAAGCCCTTTTGGTATCAGAATACCCATTAAAAGTGTGGTTTCTCACTGAAGCCCTTTGTTTTTACAGGGGCAAACTAGTCAATATGAAGTTAAAAACACCTGCCCCTGTGCTGGTGCCTTGTTGCCTTACTTTCATGGGGAAGATGCTTATCATGATTGCTACAAAGATGAAGTGTTCTTGATCTGTGATTCTGTGGTTCTGTTACAAAACAAATACTGTCATACCTGATTCTATGGTTATATACATCTCTTTGTTGTTGTATAAGAAGTTCTTATTTTTACAAGTGAAACTTAAATGCTCCCCTTTATTTCTGTAATTTTTTCTGATTATTACACTTAAAGTCGTGGGCTGACATTAATGTTTCTGAGACTAAGTGTCTCAGAAATTTGACACTTAGAAGAATCCCATGATATTAGGAGATATACTAGATCAATATTAGGGTATAAACTTTTTGACTCAGCCTTACCTTATCTTTGCATTTCCCATTAGCTTCTGTGTAAAATAAGTACTTAGTGCATATTTAAGGAAAAAATGAAGATGAATATAATTCACTTGATTAGAGATGCTCCTTAGTTAAACTTCCTCTCAGTGTCTTTAAGATCCACCAAGTGATGTTAATAGAATGATATGTTGCCAGATAGAAAATGTTAAAATTTCAGTTAGCTGAAGTAATTTGTTAACTAGATTTCCCATGTTCCATTTCCAGAAGAAACAAATGACAAAACCATGGTGTTCTAGGTCCTTCTAAGAATATATATCTGCCAGGACTGTTCCTGAGAATGCATTCAGTCTGGCTTTCACATTCCTTGCACTTCCTAACTGGTTAGAGGAGCAGAAAGGTGACTCAGATGACCTGCAGAGTCCTGTTACAAAGGAAACACACTTATTTTTACCTGCTGTGTACTTACGAGAAAAGGATAAATTGTTGACATATTTTAGTTCATGTTCAACAAGAATTGAACATTGAAATTGGTAATGATAGTTTTACCATCATTATTAAGAGCAGCTAATTTTTAATTATGTACCAGTTATTCTTTTAAGCATTTTACCCACATAATCTTCTGTATATCCTTTCATCCCCACATCATCTCCATTTTGTAAATGAAAGAAAACAGGCTCAGTGAGGTTAAAGCTACTTTGACCAAGCTCACGTGGCTAACAAGTGATAGTGCCAGGATCTGAACCCAGTTCTGCCTGTAAGCCCTTAGGTTCCTAACTACTGTCCTGTAATATCTTCCTTGTTGAGTATTCCCATTTAACTGAGGAGGTACCGTTTTGTTCCCAGAATAAACATCATTACAGTTTTAACAGGATTCAGGAAGCAGTTCTTATAATTAGGTTTCTAAAATAAGAAATTAATCTGGTAGCAGACAAGTTTGATTAATAAGTTTTATTTTAAAAGCACAATACTGTCTTGAATCAGAAGGAAGGAAAATGTATGTATTGAACAAAATAAGTTTGATGGTACATTTTTGTAAAATTCCTGGTAACTCAGAAAGCATGTCTTTGCCCTTTTAGGCATTTCACAACTATGACAGGAGAGGGGAATATAAACTGAAGAAATATAGTTTCATACTTTAGCACGTCATTTGAGGAAAATACAGCTTGTTCCCCCATGACCTTATAAAGTAATGAGAAGACTACATGGGAATGAAGGGAGAAAGAAAGGGAAATTTATTGTTTTAACAGTAGTTATGTGCTTTGAGTGGGCTGACTAAGGAGTTACTGTTATTTGTTTTGTAAAAGAGCAAGCCATCTTCTCTGATACCATGGAGAGCTCATTGACTAGAGCAGTAGCCCCTAGTGCTTCTAAGGATTTCCTTTCAGCTTAGACTTAATCCTTTTAAGCTCCTAGCTACAGGGATAAATGTTGATTTTCAAGGTAGCATTTTTACCACATTGAATTTGTTTGAAAAATGATTCAGTCATTCTCTGCCTTATTCTTAAATGTTGCTGTGTGCATCATGTTTCTAGGTAGTTGAGCCCGTGAAACAATATGAAGAGGAGAAAATAGCCTTTTAAGGAAATTGGCCCACAGAAAGGATGGCCTTCTTGGACAATCCAACTATCATTCTAGCTCATATTCGACAGTCACATGTGACCAGTGATGACACAGGAATGTGTGAGATGGTTCTCATTGATCATGATGTTGACCTAGAGAAGATTCATCCTCCTTCAGTGCCTGGAGACAGTGGGTCAGAAATTCAGGGAAGCAATGGTGAGACTCAGGGCTATGTGTACGCCCAGTCGGTCGATATTACCTCAAGTTGGGACTTTGGTATTAGAAGACGCTCAAATACAGGTAAACATTGCCTTTTAGTCCTGTCTTCTGAGCTTTAAATCAGTAAACAGTCTTATAGAATAATGCGTAATGTTGGAATAAGTTTAATGGGAAAAGTTACTCTGTATTGATAGGAACATGAGTGTATTACTAACAGTCTAAGGCATCTCTCCATCTCTGCGACTGAGTGGTGAGAGTCTCTGGAATGACGCTGTTAGAGGAAGCAGACAGAGGAGGAGTAGGTGAAAAAGTTGACTATGAGAAATGTTCGAGATTCTGTTCTAAAAAGTCACCATGTAGACAGGGAAGTGGACTGTCTTGAGGATCTTTAGCAGAGCTACACTATTACCAGGAGGCAGGGTTCAGGTTACGTGATAAAGAGAGCTGGCCAGACAAGGATTGCGCTGCCTGAGACAGTTCTCGCCCTTGGAGGAATCGTACTGGGTGGCGGATTGGAGGGAGACAGCCAGCTGTTAAGGCCGCTTTTAGTTGGAAGTCCTACTTGGGAGGTGAGATGAGAAAAGGTGCCCCCGTTTTTGATACATTATTTAGTTGATCTCTCTACCCTTTGGTATTCGTGGCCTGAAAATGCTCAGTTTTAGCATAGGTATATTTAGTCGTTAGCTTTTAAAAATTCATTCCCCTTTTCCAGCTTATGGTTTTGGGGAGCATTTCAAGGGGTATGTGATGAAGTCCTTTACGTAGATCAACTGTTTAGACTATACAATGTAGTTGTTTTAATATGATGGTATTCTATGAGATAATTTTTTTATTTAGATAATCAGAAAATATAGTCTCCTAATCAGTGGCAGTAACCTGCTAACTCCCAGGGAAAGTAATGTGGGATATATAGTAGAACCCTGAAAATATTTGCATGCTCATTTTCATAGTCCATATCTAAAATGGATGGGAAGGAGTACTGCTGGTAGAACAGGATACAGTTTACACTAAAAAGCATGTTAAGGTTTTGGTTCAGAATTCAGCGTTCTGTGACATCTGTCAATACAAAGAATAATTTGCTTTTGTGATGAAAATAATTAATAGCATTTCCCAGTATCCAAAGGAACTTTAAGCAAAATAGGATTCGAGTGAAGGTTTGAATATAATTTCGAACCATTGGTTCGCAGTTCTCTAGTTGAAACTGACTTCCTTGCAAGTTATTGAGATATCTTTTATGACAGGCTGAATGGATTTAGTAGGAGAATGCTGCTAAATTGAGAGCTGTATGATTATAATACTTTGGCTGTACCCTTCAAATTTATTAATTGCAGTTGAATGTATTTTGCTGCTGTGGAGTTGGGTTCGATCGAGTGACACTGTCAGAATGGTTTTGCCAGCATAGTTTAACTTTAGCAAGATCCGTTCCAGTGTTTCACTGCCACAGTGCTAAGGCAGGAATGTAAGATTTCCTACCTTGAAAGTGGTTGAAAGAAAACTTTATTTTATTTATTTATTTTTATTAGCGTTGGGCCAGGATAGGAAGTTGAAGACTAGCAAGAGGAGCCTAATATGAAGAGGTGGCATAAGCTGTGGCGTTCTTTTCCATTGTGGTCTCCACGTGCTGGACAGCGTTGTTTGCTGTACGGTATCTCTTCAAAAGACCCAGTTAGCTGGCTTCTGAAGGTTGAGCAGCCAGTCGTAGTATAATCACAAATGCATAGTTTTAGGTGATGCTTTTGTTTTTGTTGTTGGAATTTCTTAAGCTAGCACTTAGATGCTAATAATTAATTAAGATTGTGGGGTATTCGAGTGACCAAGGAATTTACTTTTTAATCCTTTCAGCATATCTTAAAATTTTGTATAAGAAAAATTATTCTTTTTAAGATTTGACTAATGTTACAAAGATACAAATCATTTATTTTACTACCTATAAACTGTTTCAGCCCACTGAAGAAAAGCTATGCTAATTTATATAGCTTTGACATTTTATAATTTTCATGATTTTTAGATAAAGGATTTTATATTTAAAACTTTAATAGTCTAGTCTGAGTTCATTTATCTTTAATTTTTGAAACGGGTAGAGTAATTCATAACAGTAATTTTATTCCTGTAATGTAATATTCACTTCAGTTCATTTGTGCATTAAAATTCCTTTAAGACCGTTATTAATGATTTATATAATGAAATGTCATATTAATCACAGAAGTTTTCACATTTTATTATTCTCTTCCATGTTAATACTATCTTTATGATCTCTATTAATGTTTTATATCCTCTAATTTCAATTATAAATCAAGAATATTTTCATGTTTTTGTTGGTATTTGCTTTTCAGGGGTGCCACCTTTAAAATTTTATGACTTTTTCCCTACATATGCAATATAAAACATCTTTATTCATATAAAGGTAGTTAATTATGTCTTTGTTTATAGTAAACTTTCATTGACAAACTTATAGTTATAATATTTCTTTTCAAGCTCAAAGATTAGAACGACTCCGAAAAGAGAGACAAAACCAGATCAAATGCAAAAATATTCAGTGGAAAGAAAGAAATTCTAAGCAATCAGGTAAATCAAAATAATTTTAATTGTTAATTTGAGATTTATATCTTTAGTTTATATTATTATGTAAGAGCTTTTATTTTTAATTCATCCTTTTAAATACTGTAGGCTGCTACCTCTTATGTTTTGAGCTTTGAACTCTTTCACTTGGGTGCCTTGGCCCTCTGTGTGTTCTTTAGGTCTTGTCTTTTTGGCTACTCTTTGTTGTGGGGGACAGGAATTCATGAGTGCAGGGCACATTTTGTAGAAACTGTTCTGCTGGTACCCTGTTCTTAGAGCCAAGGTGTACCTGTGGTTTGGATGGGCCTCGAGATTATAGATTCCTCCTGGCAGTTCTAACCTGGACTTTCCCTTGGATTAGTGACCCCAGTAACAACCTTTTTTGCTTATACACTAATTCTTTTCCTTTAGCTTACAAACCATTATGTTGCTGGTATCAGCATTTCCAGAATGTGTTCCTGTGGTATGTATATTAAAAAGCTGACCATTGATGTATTTTCAAAACTTCAAGAAGAGAAGACTTCTAAAAAAAATTATACAATTGAATGCTATTAAAATATTTTCTGATGTTTTATCATGTTTCCTGGACTGTTCTCTTTTTCTCTCCTTTCAAATAAGTGTCCGCAGTCTGTCTTTCAATCTTCTTCATACCTCGCACTACTACCCTGGCGTATAATATGTGACTAATCAATTTTTGTTGACTGACTCCTTTGCTACATAATATTTATGAAGCTAATAATATTCATGATTATCGCACTAATAGCAGCACCTACCGAGTGCTGTGGTGAGTACCTTATGTGCATTACCTCCAGTGAATGCTTCTATAAGGTGTAAGTTTCATTGCCGTTGTTAACAAGTGAAACAGAAGGTCACAGGGACTTAACTTGCAGAATTTACAAGGCTAGGAAGTGGTAGTGCAGTAGAGTCATGTTTTGTATCTAGCGCTATCTCAAGCCCAGTCTCTTTCTGCTAAACCACAACATATAAAGTGGTTGTTGCTTTCTCCTACTATGATTGTAAACCCAGGAGTGTTCATTGAGTATGATTTTCTTAATGATTGCTTGTAAATGATGACTTTGTAGAACCAGAAATCTCATCCACTTCTTTCTCCTTGTATCTCACTTCTGTGACTACCTGTAATTCTCCTTGAATATCTTTTTAGTTTTGCCCTGATATTTTAAAGATCTCTCCAGACTGGCCTTTTCTGTTGATCTAGTTAATACTTCTCTCTGTTGTATTTAGCACAACCTGGGAAATCTTTCTATCATTTATCTTTTCTACTTTCTCCAAAATTTTTGTATATCTTAAGTGTGTTTCCTATTTATTACTTCTTAATGAGTTCAGAGCCAGTTTAGTAAGCCCAGCTCTCCAGCTACCCTTTGCTTTGCCATCTTTACTTCCATATCTTATAACATCATTAAAAAATAAATTAATAAATAGAGGAGTAAAGCATCTCAAATATAACAGCATTAACACCTTTCATAATGTGAGAAATAACTTCTTCAACCTATATTTTGATGCATTTAATAATCTAATAATTAGAGATACATCTAATAAATTTTAATACTTCCATCACCCACTCCTTAAAGTCAAATCCTCTCTAACTTTTGTTCAGTGTTTCACAAAATGTGCTGGAGGCATAAATAAATAGTCCCCTGTTTGCTTTCATTTAAACCACACTGTCCATTTCTCTCTCCCTCAGTTTCTTTCCTTCTTATTTCTGTCTCAGAGATTTCAATAATTGACCCTGAGATCTTAATTCTGGAAAGGCTCTTTAAAGTGCCTGCCCATGCTTTGAAATGTTGACCTTGATTCTGGCCAGACCAGTAGCCTGCCTGGTGGTTATTCCTCGTCGAAATTCAAAGGAATCCTTTTGAATTTTCTGTTAAGCTGGGTTCTATCGTTACCACAGACTTACACCCAGGTATCCTGAAATGGTTAGAAAAGTGGAGTCCTCAGTCCACTAAACATCTCCCTGGCAAACGGAGCAGCCATTCTGTTTTCACACATCTCTCAAACGCATACTCTCTTTTGGCAAGAAATGCCATGACCAAATCATTTTTATTTTAATTGGGAATTTTGGCTGTGTTATCATTCATTTACTCACTCTTTTTATGCTAATTACATTTTATTAAAAATCCGTTCATCTGCTTTTCCTTATTTTTGTTTTACTTCATTCCCCACTAGAAGAATCATCATTGTGAATGTGATGATCTCCCCTGCAGTGTTCTTTTCCCATAATTATTCTGTCTGCATCCAGTCCATTCTTTAAGACACTGCCTAAATGCAGCCTTTCTATAGAGGAGTTGGAAAGGATCCTAGAAGCAATCTGGTCCATACCTCGAAGTTCTTCATGAACATATTGACGTGTGTGCCACAAGACCATGTGATAAACGTAATACCTTATAGTAAGATCCTTTTAGTGTTTCTGTAACTAAAAATGCATGGATAAATCTGAAGCCAATGTCATTGGAAGACAGCATTGTCAGGAATAATGTCAAATCAAGGACTAGTATTTTTAATTTTATTGTTTTAAAATGGTGTTTTATATTACTTACAAAATTAGTCAATACTCTTACTCATTGAGTCATTTAACAAGTGTTTCTTCCACAGCTTCTGTGTACATAGTAATTCACCGCTCGGTGCTTCGGGAAATATATGATTCTCGTCCTCAAAAAGTTTGAAGTCTAGTGGAATTCAAGGCTACATGTAAGGTTACATGTAAGGTTAAATAATAGCTTAAAATAATAATGTACTTTATATCAGTTACTTACGAATATTCCTGGTTTTCTTTATATAACTTTTGTTATATAGCAACAGTTCCCAGGTGCAGTGGCTATATAAAAGTCAGAAATGCATCCAAAAGTGTTATAATGACATCTGTATGCATTTTTAGGCCCTGTCTGTGGAATTCCTGATGTAGTAGATAGAGGTTGGGGTCCACAAATCTGTATTTTTCAGAAGCTCACTGGGTGAATCTAATGGGTAACCAGCTCTGAGCACCACTGGATTATACGCCACCCACTAAGTTGACTTCATGCAAGTAGAACAGATTAGTTGTTAATATTTCTATATTACTGGTGAGAAGACGAGTACAGAGGTGCTGAGTAACTTTCCCAAGTTACTTACAAGTGGTAAATGGCAAAGTCAGAATTCTCGCCCTGGGCATTCCGACTGCAGAGACTGTAGTCTGTCTGCTCTTTCCCTTTCTGTCCCATACTGCAGGCAGAAAGGAGCTGCTCCGGGCGCTTTGGGTATTGAAGGGTCTTTGATGTTCCCTTGCGCCTTTCCTTCTCTCTCTGTCAGCTGCAGGTAGGGTTCAGAAAAGTTGCCAAAGCTTCTATATTTAAAAAAACCAAACAACTTCCAGTGGCTGATAATGAAAAGCAAGTGAAGTTAAAGTTGAAGAGCAACGTGAACTCGAGTAATTCAGGAAGTACAGCTGTGCCTTATGAATGGCTTGGAACCAGGAGGAAGAGCTCTGGGACCGTTCCCAGTCTTACGCTATTTTGTGCTCATCTGATCTCTCCTTCCTCCTTCTGTTCTGTTCCCTCTCCCCACAACTACTTTGTCTGCTTGTCTGATCCAGAGTTATTCATTCAACAAATATTTATTTAGCTCCTACAGTACACAGGAAGAAATAGAGAAAAACAATAGAATGGGAAAGACTAGAGATCTCTTCAAGAAAATTAGAAATACCAAGGGAACATTTCATGAAAAGTTGGGCACAATAAAGAACAGAAATGGTATGGACCTAACAGAGGCAGAAGATATTAAGAAAAGGTGGCAAGAATACTCAGAAGAACTATACAAAAAAGATCTTCATGATCCAGATAATCACAATGGCATGATCACTCACCTAGAGCCAGACACCCTGGAATGTGAAGTCTAGTGGGCCTTAGGAAGCATCACTACAAACAAAGCTAGTGGAGGTGATGGAATTCCAGTGGAGCTATTTCAAATCCTAAAAGATGATGCTGTGAAAGTGCTACACTCAATATGCCAGCAAATTTGGAAAACTCAGCAGTGGCCACAGGACTGGAAAAGGTCAGTTTTCATTCCAATCCCAAAGAAAGGCAGTGCCAAAGAATGCTCAAACTACTACACAATAGCACTCATCTCACACGCTAGCAAAGTAATCCTCAAAATTCTCCAAGCCAGGCTTCAACAGTATGTGAACCATGAACTTCCAGATGTTCAAGCTGGATTTAGAAAAGGCAGAGGAACCAGAGGTCAAATTGCCAACACCTGCTGGATCATCAAAAAAGCAAGAGAGTTCCAGAAAAACATCTACTTCTGCTTTATTGAGTATGCCAAAGGCTTTGACTGTGCGGATCACCACAACTGTGGAAAATTCTGAAAGAGATGGGAATATCAGACCACCTGACCTGCCTCCTGAGAAATCTGTATGCAGGTCAGGAAGCATACTGGACCTGTATGCAGGTCCAGTCAGAAGTGGACATGGAACAACAGACTGGTTCCAAATAGGAAAAAGAGTACGTCAAGGCTGTATATTGTCACCCTGCTTATTTAACTTATATGCAGAGTACATCATGAGAAATGCTGGGCTGGAGGAAGCATAAGCTGGAATCAACATTGTTGGGAGAAATATCAGTAACCTCAGATATGCAGATGACACCACCCTTACGGCAGAAAGTGAAGAAGAACTAAAAAGTCTCTTGATGAAAGTGAAAGAGCAGAGTGAAAAAGTTGGCTTAAAGCTCAACATTCAGAAAATGAAGATCATGGCATCTGGTCCCATCACTTTATGGCAAATAGATGGGGAAACAGTGGCTGACTTTATTTTTCTGGGCTCCAAAATCACTGCATATGGTGATTGAAGCCATGAAATTAAAAGATGCTTACTCCTTGGAAGGAAAGTTATGGCAACCCACTCCAATACTCTTGCCTGGAGAATCCCATAGAGGGGAGAGCCTGGTAGGCTACAGTCCATGGGGTTGGAAAGAGTCAGATGTGACTGAGCTACTTCACTTTCTAAACAGCATATTAAAAAGTAGAGACATTACTTTGTCAACAAAGGTCCATCTAGTCAAGGCTTTTCCAGTAGTCATGTATGGATGTGAGAGTTAGACTGTAAAGAAAGCTGAGTGCCAAAGGATTAATGCTTTTGAACTGTGATGTTGGAGAAGAGTTGAGAGTCCATTGGACTACAAGGAGATCCAACCAGTCCATCCTAAAGGAAAGCAGTCCGGGGTGTTCTTTGGAAGGACTGATGTTAAAGCTGAAACTCCAGTATTTTGGCCACCTGATGCGAAGAGCTGACTGAGTTGCAAAGACTCTGATGTTGGAAAGATTGAAGGCAGGAGGAGAAGGGGATGACAGAGGATGAGATGGTTAGATGGCATAGCTAACTCAACGGACATGAGTTTGGGTAAACTCTGGGAGTCGGTTATGGACAGGGAAGCCTGGCGTGGTGCAGTTCATGGGGTTGCAGAGTCGGACATGACTGAGCAACTGAACTGAACTGATTCTGGGAAGGATTGAAGGCAGGAGGAGAGGGGGACGACAGACAATGAGATGGTTGAATGGCATCACCAACTCAATGGACGTGAATTTGAATAAACTCTGGGAGTTGGTGATGGACAGGGAGGCCTGGCGTGCTGCGGTCCATGGGATCGCAAAGAGTCGGACATGACTGAGCGACTGAACTGAACTGAACTGACAGTACACAAAGGCAGTTATGCACTGTTACAGGGCTAAAAGGTACAGCAGTAACAGGCGGCAAAATCTCTTCTCCGATGGAGCTTGTTGGGGAGAAAGAGTTAACAGACAGAATGTCTTATGTCAGAATGGGATAAGTGGCACAGAGAAAAATATTATCTAGCTCATGGGGATAAAGAGTGCTAGGCAGGGGATTTTGCTGTTTTATATGGGGTCATCAGGGAAGGCCACATGAGGAAGGTGATGGTTGAGCAGAGATCTGAAGGAGTGAGGGAGTGAGCAGGCAGGTAGTGGGAGATGAGTGTTCTAAGATGAGGGATCAGCAAGTACAAAGGTCCTGGGGTGGAAATGAGACTGATATACTGGTGGAAAAGCAAGGAAGGATACCTGTTAGTTAGAGCACAGTGAGAAGGGGAAGTGGGGTCGGAGAAGTAAGCCATGGGAGATCTGATCACAGATGGTTCTGTAAGGACTGGGTGAGGTGGTTTGATCAGGGTACTGGTATGATATGTGACTTAGTTTCTTTTTCCTAGCTTAAATTTCCTGTAAAACAACTATTTATTATAAGAAATTTCAGACACAGAAACAAAGAACTTTTTCAAACATATGCAAAAGTAGGGAGAATGGTGTCATGAACCCGCCTTGCCCATCGCCCAGCTTCAGCAGTTTTAGTAATATATGTCTTTTCTCACATCACTTATATGTTCACCTACCCTTTCCTCCCAGATTATTGTTATGCAAATCCTTGCTGTCATATAAATACATACCTAAATACTTACGTGTTTTTTAATGTGTACTTAAACTGCACTACCACTATTCTCCTAAAAGTGAGCAGGAATTCTTTACAGTTATCAAATATTTCCTTGTTTCAACCCCCCACCCCCCCGCCCCGACCCATTTCATTTGTTCAGGTCTAGATCTAAGGTCCACACATTACTTTTGGGTAACATGTCTCATTTCCTTTTTAATCTACAGATTTGGATTCATTTCCAGCTTTTTATTCTGTAGTTTATTTGTTAAAGAAACTGGGTCTTTTGTCCCATAGAATTTTCTGCATTCTGGCTTTTGCTAATCATATCCCCACAATCTCATTTAATATGTTCCTCTGTCCTCTTTATTTCCTATAAACTGGTGGTTGGATCTGGAAAATTACTCAGATTGAAGTTTGGTTTTTGGTAAGACTGCTGTGTTCATACTGATCTGTATTTTCTATTGCATCATTTTAGGAAACATGGAATGTTGTCTTGGTTCTTTTTATTTGTGATAAGATTGATGGTAGAATCAGGTGTTGTCCGTTCATTATTAAATAACTCCCATCAGCCTCTCGTCTGTTGATTTTAGTGGCCATTGATGAGCATCACTAGATTCATGATCATTGCATGCATGCTCAGTAGTGTCCGACTTTTTGTGACCCCATGGAGTGTAGCCTGCCTGGCTCCTCTGTCCGTGGGATTCTTCAGGCAAGAATACTGGAGTGTGTTGCCATTTCCTTCTCCAGGAAATCGTCCCTACCCAGAGATCGAGCCCAGGTCTCCTGCACTGGGAGGCAGATTCTTTACCTCTGAGCCACTTGGGAAGTCCAGATTCTTTCATTCAGTTCACTTCATTTGCTCAATCATGTCTAACTCTTTGCAACTCCATGGACTGCAGCATGCCAGCTTCCCTGTCTATCACCAACTCCTGGAGCTTGGTCAAACTCATGTCCATTGAGTCAGTGATGCCATCCAACCATCTTATCCTCTGTTGTTTCCTTCTCCTCCTGCCTTCAATCTTTCCCAGCATCAGGGTCTTCTGAAATGAGTCAGTTCTTTGCATCAGGTTGCCAAAGTATTGGAGTTTCAGCTTCAGCATCAGTCCTTCCAGTGAATATTCAGGACTGATCTCCTTTAGGATGGACTGGTTGTATCTCCTTGCTGTCCCAGGGACTCTCAAGAGTCTTCTCCAACACCACAGTTCAAAAGCATCAATTCTTCGGCGCTTAGCTTTCTTTAGTTGTGAAATAGTGATTTCTGACTTTATCAGTCTTAATTTTTTAACAAGTTTTATGTAAAGAACTTTCCCATATCTATTATTTGGCCACCCTCAGGTATAGTTCCTACAAGAAAGGTAGGATAAATGCTTGATTCTTTCCCTTTGTTAGTAGTTTTCAGGATGAAGAGTTTATTCCTTAGCATCCTGTATAGGTGACCAATGAGGGTTTTTTCCCTTTTGTATCGTTATCCACTCATGGGCTTTAAGCATAAATTATATTTTTCTATTCATTGCAGTTATTCTTTTTTATGCTAATATTGTCCTTTTGTATAGTGAGTCCCTTCACATTTGCTTCTAACTTCTTTTGACACTGTTCCAGTAATCTTTCATAGCTTCCTTGCTTTCTTGTGTAACAAGATGTTGCAGGTTCATCTTGCCCATTTTCTTCCCCCCCATTTGGAATCAGTCATTTCTCCTGGGAGTCTTGATTCTTTTTAGTGGTAAATGCCATTGAGAGACCACAAGTGAGCTCTAGGGGTGCTCGCTGGATTGATTTTTTTTTTTTTAAATAGGCCTTTTCATGGAGTAGAGCTCAGAAAAAAATAAGATTTTAAAGAGAGAATACATTGTGAGTTAATGCTGATAATTCCAATCCAAATTTAGGAATTTCTACTTAATTGTTTTGATTTTATGTTCATGTATCTTTTCTCTTGCTGACAATCTTGGTTCCAGAATTGAAATACGAATATAATTAGTAACATTATGATTAGTGAGAACATTTTAAGAATTTTTTTTAATCTTTTTAATACATTCCACTAGGAAATACAGTCATGTTGCTCTGTGATAAAGTTACTTAAAATAATTCCTCTCTTTGTAGTTAAACTACCAACTAAATACTACACTTAGGTTCATGTATTTCATTTTGCCTTATTTTTTGAGGTTGCATTTTCCTTTATTAATTACGGAAAACATTTGTGTGGTTCCAGAGTTAAATACATAAAAGAAGAGAAATCTAGCTTCAATCTTTATCTTCTATTCTTTTAGTCATTTTAAAAAAGGTTTTGGCTTTCCTGTCCACTTACAACTATATATAAACATATTCACATTTGTATCCCCTTTTTTAAAATTAAAGATAGCATAATACACCCTATTTTATGCAACAGATTTTTCAGTTAACAACATACCCTGAGAATTACTCTGGAGCAATCTATGGAGATAGGTTTCATGATGTGAATGTATCATAGTTTAGCCACAAAGGCCCTTGTGGAGGGATATTTGATAGTTTTCAGGCTTCTGCTGTTGTAGATGGCACTGCAGTGAAAAGCCTCCCACATAAGAGTTTTGTTTTGTTGCTAGTATCCCTAGGATCAGATCCTGAAAGTGATATTGCTGGGTCAAGAGGTAAATATATGGTTTTCTTGGACATTCCCACATTCCGCCTTCATTGAGAATTTACTCTTTTGCATTCCCTCTAGTGTCTATTTCCTCGTAGCCTTAACATTTTTTATTTCTGCCAATCTGATAGAAGTGCAGTGGTATCAGTATGTAATTTGTGTATCTCTTATTATGAATGTGGTTGCACATCTTTCCATTTGTTTAAGAGTTATTTGAGTTTCTTCTGTGGATATTATATATTGTATATTTTTCTATAGGGTTGTTGATCAATGTCTTTTCTACTTTGAGACTATATAATTAGGAAGTTTTTATTTTTATAGCATCAGATTTATCCATTTTCTTATTCTGAAGTTTATAACTCATATTTTAAAAAAGTCATTGGCTGGCTCTGGGTTGAGTCGGGGAAGAAAATGTGGAAACAAGACCAGTTTGAAGATGGTGGTCATAATCCGGCTTCCATAGCCATAGGTGGTTCTGAATATCTTCTAAAGTTTCTCCTGATAGATAAAGTGTGAAAGAGAAAAGTGGAATGACACTTAAGTTTTTTTCCTGGCAGAACAGAGTTGCCATTAACTGAGAAGTTGATTGTGGAAGGGGCAGGTTAGTGGAAAGATCAAGAGGTTGGCTATATAAAGGCATGAAAAGTTTGAGATGCCATCAGCCAACCAGGTAGAGGAGTGAAATAGAAAGTTGAATATGCAAGTCTGTAATTTTAATGAGTATTTAGAAATAATCATTTAGAAGTTATCAGCGTACAAGGGTATTTATTTATTTAAGTTTTCCCTATTTATATATTTTTTATTGAAGTATGCTTACGTACATTGAAATGTACAAGTGTTAAATGTTTGATGACTTTTGCCAACATACACACCTGGGTAACTAGCATTCCAGTCAAATATGTAGCATTTCTGTAACCCAGAAAGTTCCCTCGTGCCTCTTTTTAGTTAATCCACTGCCCAAAGGCAATTACTATTCTGATTTATATCACCACAGCTTAGTTTTTACTTTTGTAAAATGGTGTTTCTTCGATTTCAGTCTGAATTTGGCAATAAGGAGTTCATGATCCTAGCCACAGTCAGCTCCCGGTCTTGTTTTTGCTGACTGTGTAGAGCTTTTCCATCTGTTTTTGCTGACTGTATAGAGCTGCAAATAATATAATCAATCTGATTTCAGTGTCGACCATCTGGTGATGTCCATGTGTAGAGTCTTCTCCTGTGTTGTTGGAAGAGGGTGTTTGCTATGACCAGTGCATTCTGTTGGCAGAACTCTATTAGCCTTTGCCTTGCTTCATTCTGTACTCCAAGGCCAAATTTGCCTATTATTCCAGGTGTTTCTTGACTTCCTACTTTTGCATTCCAGTCCCCTGTAATGAAAAGGACATCTGTTTTCGGTGTTAGCTCAAGAAGGTCTTGTAGGTCTTCATAGAACTGTTCAACTTCAGCTTCTTCAGCATTACTGGTTGGGGCATAGGCTTGAATTACCGTGATATTGAACATAGAACATCAGACTGGTTCCAAATAGGAAAAGGAGTATGTCGAGGCTGTATATTGTCACCCTGCTTATTTAACTTATATGCAGAGTACATCATGAGACACACTGGACTGGAGGGAGCACAAGCTGGAATCAGCATTGTCGGGAGAAATATCAATAACCTCAGATATGCAGATGACACTACCCTTATGGCAGAAACTGAAGAAGAACTAAAGTGCCTCTTGATGAAAGTGAAAGAGCAGAGTGAAAAAGTTGGCTTAAAGCTCAACATTCAGAAAACGAAGATCATGGCATCTGGTCCTATCACTTCATGGCAAATAGATGGGGAAACAGTGGCCTGACTTTTTCTGGGCTCCAAAGTCACTGCAGATGGTGATTGCAGCCATGAAATTGAAAGACGCTTATTGCTTGGAAGGAAAGTTATGACCAACCTAGATAGCATATTAAAAAGCAGAGACATTACTTTGCCAACAAAGGTCCGTCTAGTCAAGGGTATGGTTTTCCCAGTGGTTACGTACGGATGTGAGAATTGGACTATAAAGAAAGCTGAGCGCCAAAGAATTGATGCTTTTGAACTGTGGTGTTGGAGAAGACTCTTGAGAGTCCCTTGGACTGCAAAGAGATCCAACCAGTCCATCTTAAGGGAGACCAGTCCTGGGTGTTCATTGGAAGGACTGATGTTGAAGCTGAAATTCCAATCCTTTGGCCACCTGATGCAAAGAGCTGATCTCATTTGAAAAGACCCTGATGCTGGGAAAGATTGAGGGAAGGAGGAGTAGGGGATGACAAAGGATGAGATGGTTGGATGGCATCACCGACTTGATAGACATGAATTTGAGCAAGCTCAAGGAGTTGGTGATGGACAGGGAAGCCTGGCCTGCTGTAGTCCATGGGGTCACAAAGAGTTGGACACGACTGAGCGACTGAACTGAACTGAAAGGGTTTTGTAGGGTATTTGGAGTTTTTACACATGGGTTTGGGTGGACTCAGGGAGTTGGTGATGGACAGGGAGGCCTGGCCTGCTGTGGTCCATGGGGTCGCAAAGAGTTGGACATGACTGAGTGACTGAACTGAACTGAAAATGGCGTTTATCTACATATTTTATCTTACTGGCTGTGCTGCACCACTTGTGGGATCTTCATACCCCAACCAGGGATCAAACCTGGGCCTTTGGCAGTGAAATCCAAGAATCACTAATCCAGATTCTGGAATATATAAGTACATTAATCAACAGATTAATATCTATTAATTATACATTAATAGCAATAGATTAAAATGCACATTTAAGAACATTTTAGATTGCTACTAAAGTGGTATTTTAAATATTGGAAGTGCTGTTCTACCTGTAATCAATCAACAAGTTTATTTCTGCACTTTGGAAAGGAATGATCCTTTATCAAACACGTATTTCTTCTTGTTCAGTGACTAAGTCATGTCTGACTCTTTGCAACCCCATGAACCACATCATGCCAGGCTTCCCTGTCCCTCACTGTCTCCCGTAGTTTGGTCGAACTCATATACATTGGGTTGGTGAAGCCATCCAACCATCTCATCCTCTGTCGCCCTCTTCTTCTGCCCTCAGTCTTTCCCAGGATCAATGTCTTAGCATCAGGTGGACAAAGTATTGGAAAAAGCAAAAACAAAAAACCTACTGGGTGCTAGGAATAATGCCAGGTGTCTTATCTTGTCCCCACAATGATCCTAAGAGATAAGTTACCAATAGCTCCAGAAGAAAGGAGCTGTGACTTATCAGAGTCACTGTACTGTTATCAGTAGGGTTAAGTGTGAAGTGATAATGTATTAACTCTTCCATTCTCTGACTAATTCACACTTGGACTTCTCTCCTCAACCTATGACACTTTCCCCCTGCCTCCTTTGCTTCCTACATCATGGGGAAAAGGATCTAATTCTTTTTTAAAAGGTGGCGTTTCTGGAGAAGGAAATGGAAATCCACTTCAATATCCTTGCCTGGAAAATCCAATGGACGGAGGAACACAGTGGGTTACAGTCCATGGGGTCACAGAAGAGTTGGACACAGCTTAGCGACTGACCACCACCGCCCAACTCCTTACCACAGACTGCGCACATGCGCACCGTAATTTCCACGCTCGAGTGCTGAGTCAGCACGGTGCTCAGTGAGATCCTAGTTTGGTAATCACAGTTATGAATAGTTGATCTGGATGATTCGCAGTCTTAGGACTGTATCATGCAGGTGTTATCCTTGCACAGTTCTGTGTTGCGTTACATACATTGCTCGTCCATTCTGCCCTGGCCTTTGAGAGGTCCATCTGCCGTCTCCCTTTCCCTTTCCATTGTTCTGCTGACCGGGGAGGCTAGATTTGGAGGTTCGCTCTCTGGGCATACCAGATTGTATGCATGCGTATCATAATCATAGTAGCCTTCTTGTTGTTGCAGGTCACTAAATGCATGAGGTTTTCAGAAATGTATGCTACTATTAGCAAAATAAATAAAAAATAATGATTTTCTGGGCCCAAGAGGCTAGCATACTATTCATTCACACACACAAAATACATCACTTTGACTTTGCTATCTAATCCACATTCTGAATTTGTAAGTACATGTAATCAAGAGATTAATATCTGTTAATTATACATTCATGGCAACAGGTCCTTTTCTCCTTATTTACCATATAAATCTATAGGGACTGATCTGATAAAGTTGTCCCACTAATTTGTTGAAAATAACTTGTTACCTTTTTAAAAAGTTCTAAGTGACTATTTCAGAATTATGTTTGATCTCAGTTCAGGTTGGTTGTGCTCAAGAATGGAATGGATTGAACTTAGTTATTGCACATTTTAACATTGATTCATTTGAAACTTTTTAAGTGTGGAAATTTTCTGACATCACCTAAATAAAAAGTACAATGAACCCCCATGTACTTATCATCCAGCTATCACCTTAAATGACGTTCAAATTAATACAGAGAAGTAAATGATCTTTGAGAGGGTATGGAACTAACTTGTCTTGGTTCACTAATGAGTAAGTGCTTTAGGTTTTGATTTAATAACTTAATCTGAATTCCTTCAATCATTATTTTATTCATTGATTCATGCAATGAAATTTATTGAAGGTCTACTGTGTTCATTAGTGCCTAATGGCTAAGAGCCTTGGTGGGGTGCAAATCTTAGCCCTGCTCCTTACAGGCTGTGTGACCAGGGGCTAATCAAACTATTCTATGCTTCAGTTTCCACACTGACACAATTGAGATAATGCTAGTGTCTACCTCATAAGTTTGTTACGAGGTTTAGATGAGACACATTGGCTTCCTCAATGTATGTTAAGTACTATTATTATAAACACTCTTCCTCCTTTTCCTTTTCCACTTCTTCATTTTTGTCATCCAGATTATGTGCTAGGTACACATTGGGAACTGTGAGAAGGTTAAGTTGTGAACCGTGACCTTGAAAAACCAGAACTTCAAAATTAGAGGGAGGAGAGTTCTTCACGATTATCTGGTTTGACAAGTCCAGAGAGGTTTAGTGAATAGTCCAGAATCACACATCTGTTAGTGGCAAAAGCCAGGCCAAAGCTCAGATCTCGCAGCTGTGAAATGCTCTTCTTATAGAATAGCCCTTTTGTTGATTTATCTGACCTCTGCCCCTTTCCTTAAACCCTCCTCTTTCTAAATTGACGAACATGACCTACATGTATATTTCAGTGCTCTGCTCGTTCAGTGCACAGACGTAACAGTATATGTTAGGCCTGTTGCACATATCAGACCTGAACATGTCCTTAAGGTTCCAAGGAAGACTTTAGGGAAGGTGGACACAGGCCGTCTCTCTCTGTTGTAATCACAAAGATGTTTTTATCTTCCTCTTGTATCACAGCCCAGGAGTTAAAGTCACTGTTTGAAAAAAAGTCCCTCAAAGAGAAACCTCCAAATTCTGGGAAGCAGTCGATATTATCTGTACGCCTGGAGCAGTGCCCCCTGCAGCTGAATAATCCCTTTAACGAGTACTCCAAATTTGATGGCAAGGTAAGTAAACTGGAACGCATCCCTTTAGGTAACACCTCGACTAAATGGAGTTACTGTTGGTATTGTCATTCTTATTTTTATCAGATTTAAATTTAAGTAGGTTTCAAAAGGAAGTCAGAATAAACAAAGGATGTCTCTCACATTTTCAAAGATTGAGGGTGTGAAAAGGTCTGGATTTGGGCTTACTGTTTCCACAGTAATATGTTTGGGAGGATGAAAACAGAAACAGTCCCGAGATAGGAATGTGTGTGTTCCTGTTTTCTGTCCCCAGGTTTGGGTTAGTTGGGTTGTGATTAATTAAGGTCTAACTGTGGGGAAAGCCTTGACAATGATTCTGGGAGGCAGTTTGCATTGTCTTGTATGAGTCTTGATTATAACTCCACAAATTGTGGACGTTAGAGCTTCTGCTCAGAATTCTAAGACGTTCCTTTGCATTCCAGTGTTTTATTGAATCTCGTTTGACACTTGCTGTACAGGATGACTCAATTTTTTCCTGTCCTGACAATTTACAGTCTGTAAAATTAAAGTGTTTATTTTCCTTTTAGAAAAAGGACCACTGTTTTAAGTGGAGTATAGCTCTGCGTGAGCACCCACTCTCCTGCATTCCCACAGTCTGTGTCTCTGCACCAAACTGAGCAGGGCTTTCAGGACTGCAGCAGTCGATTTTTTTATTTATTGCCATTATGTATGCTGTCTGTCCGTGGCGTGGTGGTGCTGAGTGATAGCTTGTTGCCTGGAGGGATTGTGTACAATTTGTCTTATTTCAGCACAGTTGCAATTAATAAACATAGAACTCTTTGCTTATGTTTGCACTTTTCATATTCAAGTCCTGGTTATATGCCTGTTCCATCAGTTGTCATCTTTGAGCATGGTGATGTTCTTTACTTTGAAACACTTTCATCTCATACAATTCAGCATGTTTTCACTGGGTTTTTGTTTAGTATCTGAGTCATGTCCAACCCTTTGCCACCCTATGGGACTGTGGTCCCCCAGGCTCCTCTGCCGATGGGATTTCCCAAGCAAGAATACTGTAGTGGGTTGTCATTTCCTTAAGTAAGCATATATGGCCGTTGGCACATGAGGTTATTGATGCTGGCAGAGAAGAACAGAAACTAGAAACAAAATGCATAAGTAACATAAAATCCTAATTTGCTCAGGAATTTTCCCCCCAAAACATCAGAAAGCACTTTTAGTAAATTAGAAATTGTATCCTGTGAAGAGCTTCTCTTCAGTCTGCCCCTGCCCCCATCTCCTGCTGCTTCTTGTGGAATACAGCAAAGAGAAGGGTCTCCCTAGGGAACGGGAATGTCAGCCTCTGGAAACAAGTGAGTTGGGCTGAAGGGGACTTTTTTTCAGAAATACTTCAGTTGATTCATTTGGAAATGTGAGACGTTATTATTGGGATTAGATTACATGGCTGGAATTTATTTGTTTCCTATCATCTCATTGTTTGAGGCTGTAATGAATTCTGGAGTAATTAATATGTGATAATGCTTTGCCAACAAAATAGCACAGATCTTTTAAAATACAATATTCTAGAATTTTGATTATGCTATTAGATTCTCCTATAAATTACTTACACTTGGACTTGTTCGAAGGTTGTGAACTCTGTGTGTTATATATACCTAATTTCTGAAGTGCCAGGAAGGAATCGAAAACTAAACCGTTTCCTCAGTCACAGAGGAATTATTTTTGCTAGATGTGTGTTTACACTTACAACTCTTGATGTTTTTTGTCATAGCAAATGTACTTGTAATCAGCAAAGGATGTGAGCATGGCCCAATCACCACTGTACAATTGATTAAGAAAGATTTATATATCGATAAGTCTTTCTTGTGATACAATGATATATTTTTTATTATTCTACATATTACAATTGCTAAAACACAATTAAACTCTTGTTCTCATCTATTATTTAATATTGATGCATTTGGCAGATGTGTAATGAAAGTGGCTAATATTTGAAGGATATTGTACTGTACATATTAAATTAGTCTTTCTTTTATCTTTGTAAAATGCATCAATATGATATTCAGTGACATCTCAGTGATTAATAGAGAATTATACTTGAGTCAAGCCTTTTCGTAACCTAGAAATTAAAATGACTATTCAAATAACACCTCAAAATGATGAAATTAGCATTTTGTGATTGCATAATAATGGGATTGTAGTAGTTATAACAGCACCATGGCTGCCTCTAGAGTTAAGATCATGTCAACCCCTTGATAATAAAGCCTTTCTGTGAGAGTCGACTTTAATAATTTCCAGATTGATTCTTCCCATAAATCATTTGACGTTCAGCACTAAATTTTTGTTACTGTTGTAACTTAAAATTATTTTATTTTTATTCAGCTCATATTTAAGAAGTGAAATGAGTGTCCTGTTTTAATGATTCACCATCTTGTCATCACTCCCTGTTTTTGCTTCATATGTAAGAGTTTCTCATGTATTTTGATAGTTCCTTTTTTTTTTTTTTGCAAAGGTTTGTTAAAGCCACTAAAATATGTACAGTTTTTCCCCCCTTACAAATATTCACAATGCTTTTCTTGGGAATAACTCTTGCCTTATTTACATAATTAACTGAGTTGCTTAGGTCTCTTGGGCAAATGGTACATAATTGGGGAGAGAAAGGGACAGGAAAGAGTTTGGGGTCTAATTAAATATGCTAAAAAACTACTTAATTATGTATTTCCTCAAGAGACTAACTGCTGTGAAATCCTCCTTATGATTAAACTAGCGTTGGATTTGGAAAAAAGGATTTTGTTTTTGGTATGGCCTTACAGTTACATCAGAGTTAAGCAGACATCTTTAAGAGTTAGTGCAAACTGAATTGTTGTTGGTTTTAGTGATTCCAAGGGTAAGCATCTCTTAGCTACTGTGCTGAATTAAAGTGAATACTTTCAAATAGTTTCTGGCTCCTGTAGCTGGTTAATAATTTTACTTTTTAAAAATTGTGGTTGGTTGATAACTTCTTGAAGATATACAGTTGAGAGGGAAGGCCATACTTAGGCATAGGCTTTATGGTAATTTTGAAGGGTTTTTTGATCAGGTTTATTACTGTTTTTGGCTTCCCTTGTAGCTCAGTCAGTAAAGAATCTGCCTGCACTGCAGGAGACCCGGGTTCAATCCTTGGGTTGGGAAGATCTCCTGGAAAAGGAAATGGCAACCCATTCCAGTATTCTTGCCTGGACAGAGAAGCCTGGTGGAGTATAGTCCACGGGGTTGCAAAGAGTCAGACATGACTTAGCGACTAAACCGCTACATTACTATGTTTATATTATCTTTTTTGGCAAGTTGGCAGGGCTATCCATGACCTGTTTTACATTCGTAGGTTATTAATAACTCTCTTTACTGATCATTTGAAAACAGACCAAGACAGATTGCAAGTGGTTTTAAGGAATGCTTAGCTGGACAAGGCAAAACCAGGCTCAGCCATCTGCCTCAAGTCTTTGGGCTTGTTAAAAACAGGACCTCTGATTAATGAACAAAACCAACCTCTGTTTTAGAGGTGAGGTAATAAGAAAAATTTTGTGCTGGTCTTTGTGATCTCACTGAATGTGGGAAATGTTGGGTGTGACCGGGAGTTGCTCTGAGGCAATGAAGGCGTGACAGGCAGATTTCAGTATTCCTAAATATGTGGGTTTCTGCCCTGTCTCTCCACCTTTTAAAAAAATGAAGTCTTATTTTAAAAAGTATCTCTCTCTTTTCATTCAATGAAAATTCAACTACCACTTAGTTGAGAAGCTTTAGCTAGTACATTGACATCACTATTTTGTTTAAACTGTGTTTACAAATATTATCATCATCAGTAGACCTCCAGAAGTTCAGATATGCACCTCCTGTCAATACTGTTACTAACAAAGAAATGGCACTGATTATCAGTTGTGTAACCGTAGTCAGGTTTTTCATCTCACTGAACCTCAGACGTAGGAAAAGAAATTGAGTTCCTTCCTCGCAATCCTGATGAATCCATCAAATGGGATAAAACACCCAGCACAGGAAGAGGCGGTGTAATTTAGTTGGGAAGCAGATCTATTTTGAAGTAAGATTTGAGTTTGAATCCTGACTCTATCGCTTAATGGTGTGACGTCAGGCTGGTTGCTTAACCTCACGAAGCTGCAGTCCCTCGCATGTGGAATGAGATGGTGGGGGCCTGTCTTTCTCTGGAGGATTGAGACAGCACACCAGAAGCACCCAGCAAATACCTCACTTCTGCCCCCCTCTGTCTCTCTGTAGAGTAAAGGGTGCGGGCCAGTGCTGCTCTCTTTCCTTTATACTTCATTAGATTGTTGACAGGATAGAGTGAGAGGAAATGTGCTCTTAAAGCCTGGAGTTTAGCGTGGGTAAACAAGATGCACAGCAGACTGGGTGACAGTGGTCTGCTTGTAGAAGTCCAGGGAATCAGTCCAGTGGGGTTTTGACCTTTAACTTGAAATAGGAAGATTAAGACAAGTAATTACTTCCTTTCTTTTTTTTCCTTTCTGCAATGGCTATTTTCTAAACATCAGGTGAGAAGGTAGTGTGATGTCAGTAATTGCTTGGCAGTTTACTAAAACATTAAATATCTTGCTTATTTGACTTAGCGAAATTATACTCTGAGTATGAGGAGGATGTTTGCCTTGACAAGTACTTTAAAAAGCAGAACCAGTTCTGGTTCATATAAACAACTGTGACTTTGATTGTGTTAACTTATTAGAAAGTAACCGTTTCTCTGTTAGAAACTGTTTTAACAGGGAAGCTGCAGAGAGCATGGGGGAAGGGATAATTCATGAGTGCTAATTGCTTGGCTGTTAATTTTCATAAGTGTTGATAGAAGCAGTTCCTTAAATTAAACTTTGTTTAAAATGTATCAGGGGAAATATTCCACAATGTCGAGCCTGAAGTGAAAATTAATATGAATGCTGTGGCAATTAACACATACTGGTTAATAGCTTTTAGCAGCATTTTGGGATGATAGTCCTTAAATACATTTTTGCATGCTGCTCTTGTTTCAGCATTGTTCCAGTCTATGTCTGGATAATTATGAACAAATGTTTTCTACAGTCAATGGCATTAAGTAGCTCTCTTCACAGAAACGTCATTTAAAACTTTGGAGAAAGTGCGAAGGGACTGAAAACTGTTGCAGACTCATAAAAGGCCAGAGAATCTCCGTCCTGGAAAGGCAGATTGCCTTTCCGAGGAAAATGTTCCTCCTCTGTTACCCTGGGAACGGCCCCGTCTTATACGTTAAGCTACTTTAGCTTCAGGGTCTCTTTCCAAAAAATTATAACCTGGACTTCCAAGTGTTGATTATGTTTCTGGACAGCAGCTTTTGCTTATTGCTGCCTGAGCTGAGACATGGCCTTAAGCCTAAGGGCCTTCTGCCCTTTGATCTTGCTTCTTTCTTCTGACCAACCTCCCTCCCCGCTAAAGTTAGCCAGCCACCCCTGTCCTGCCCACCAGAGGAGGTGGCTGAGAATGGAGTTGGCTCTGTCGATCTCATTTCCCTCCTTCCTTTCAATAAGAGTGCTCCAGGGGTTCACTTGGCTTAGTGCCTATTAAGAGGCAATCTCAAGAGAGAGAGACAATTTGAGGTAACTTAACTCTGTTGTTTGAATTAGGAGCTATTTGTCTCTCTCTTCCATTGGCTTCATGAAACATACCTTTTTAAATAAGGGAGAATAAAGCCCCAACATTTGGCAACTTCTCCCTGTGGCTGTATTTTGCTAGCCTTCCTTTTCATAGACCAGTTTTTATCAGTCTGTTCTATTTCTAAGCAAGAAATAGATATTATTAGATATTTATTACTTACTCACACACCATGGTATACCAAGAAAAGGACCAAATTCATTAATTTAAAAATATCTTTTCCTGCAATCATTTCCCCCTACAGTTGTACGAATTCAGTGCTCTTCCTGTGGCTCAGCCTTTCCTGGAAATCTCCAGGGGAGGCTTTTGGATTTTTGTCTGAGTGGTGTTCACAATGAATTAAATAAGAATCTTACAACAAAAGAAAGTGTTTTCAGCATCTTCTTCTGCAGTTAAATTCTCAGGGCTGAGTTCTTAAAAGTAGCTTATTCCACTCTGAGCTTTCTGTCCCGGCCTCATTTCTGCAGTTTGTTCTGTGTCTCGCCAGTCCGGAGGCTTCCTCTAATTTTAGAGCCATCATCTAGAAATTCCCATCAGAGGTGGAATTCACCATCAACTCAGACTTTTCAAAGGAAGGCAGAGTTTTGCAATGGTAAGAGCATGTTTGTCAGGCTTGGGTTAGAATTCTCACTTGGCTGTTTACTTGCTGTGTGATCCTGGGCAGACCGCTTTACCTTCTTTAAGCCTGTTTTCATATCTATAAAATAAGGTTCATGATACTTACCAGAAAATGTTGTTGTGAGGATTTAATGAGAATTATAAATGCGTACGTAGTGTATGTGGTCAGTGCTGGAAGATGTATTGGTTTCCTTTGACCACATTGCCATTTATTTATTTCCTATTTAATGAGAGTCTGCTACATACCAGGCGCTGTTAAGTAAAATCTGGATACAGTAGTGAGTCAAAACAGACCTGGTTTCTGACTTCATGAAGCTTCCTCTCTTGGCAGGAAGATAGATGTTATATAAATAATCGCCAAACTAAGTGCAAAATTGCAGTCATAGTATTGTTTAGTCACTAAATCGTGTCTGACTCTTTTGTGACCCCATGGAATGTAGCCCACCAGGCTCCTCTGTTCATGGGATTTCCCAGGCAAGAATACTGGAGTGGGTTGCCATTTCCTTCTCCAGGGGAATCTTCCCGACCTAGGGATCGAACACGCATCTCCTAAAATGGTGAGCAGATATTCTTTACCCCTGAGCCACTAGGGAAGCCCCACAGTCACAATATCAGTTCAGTTCAGTCTCTCAGTCGTGTCTGACTCTTTGTGACCCCATGAACCACAGCACGCCAAGCCTCCCTGTCCATCACCAACTCCTGGAGTCCACCCAAACCCATGTCCACTGAGTTGGTGATGCCATCCAACCATCTCATCCTCTGTCGTCTGCTTCTCCTCCTGCCCTCAATCTTTTCCAGCTTCAGGGTCTTTTCAAATGAGTCAGCTCTTTGCATCAGGTGGCCAAAGGATTGGAGTTTCAGCTTCAACATCAGTCCTTTCAGTGAACACCCAGGACTAATCTCCTCTAGGATGGGACTGGTTGGATCTCCTTGCAGTCCAAGGGACTCTCAAGAGTCTTCTCTAACTCCGCAGTTCAAAAGCATCAATTCTTTTGCACTCAGCTTTCTTTATGGTCCAACTCTCACATCCATACATGACCACTGGAAAAACCATAGCCTTGACTGGAGGGTCTTTTGTTGACAAAGTAATGTCTCTGGTGCTGCTGCTGCTAAGTCACTTCAGTCATGTCTAACTCTTTGCGACCCCACAGATGGCAGCCCACCAAGCTCCCCCATCCCTGGGATTCTCCAGGCAAGAACACTGGAGTGGGTTGCCATTGCCTTCTCCAGTGCATGAAAGTGAAAAGTGAAAGTGAAGTTGCTCAATCGTGTCTGACTCTTACCGACCCCCTGGACTGCAGCCTACCAGGCTCCTCTGTCCATGGGATTTTCCAGGAAAGAGTACTGGAGTGGGGTGCCATTGCCTTCTCCGGCCTTCACTGCTAATTAATTACCACCTTCCAGGAGAGATACTGGAGGCTTTGGAGGATTTTCATTGGGACATCTGACCTAGTCTAGGCTATCAGGGATGGTTATCTCTGTGAAGGTGACTCAACCTGAGAGTTGAAAGCAGAGTAAGAACTAGCTAGGTGAAGGGAGAGGAGAAAGGACTTACAGAGGATCTGAGGCAAGTGGCAGGGGTAGGGAGTTGCAGCTTGAAGATTTGGGAAACTAGAAGGCTGTGTGCTGGAGCCCAGGACTGAGGTAGGTTGTGGTGCAGGGGGAAGCTGCAGGACTTGTTTCTACCACATATGGCTGTAGGAGTGTCCTCTGAAACCTGAGAATATAGGGAAGCCTTGAACCAGTTAAATGAGGAGGGAGAATCATAAGGTTTGTGTTTTGAAAAGATCCCTGAAGCTCTGACGAAGAGAATACACTGGAGAAGGGTTTGTGAGGCTTGAGAGACCAATCAAGACATTTTTGGCAGTGGTCCAGGTAAGAGATGGTAACTTGGGCTTACTTATTGGTGATGGAGGTGTGGATGACTGCAAGAGGTACTTAGTAGGTAAAAGTGATAGGACTTGATGATGGATTGACTATATGTCGGGGAACGTAGGAGAAAGGAGTTTCAAGGATGATTTCTTGATCAGATTCTGGCTTGAGGAACTGAATAGATACATCTCTGAATTAGGAAGCAGTGAAAGAGGGCTGCGGATGCTGCAAAAGTTACCGTCGTTTGACAACACGTCACAGCCTGTTACCATGTCCTTAAAGACACTACACATATTCTATTTTGGAGGGATAGGGTATACCCTCCTTGTTAGGCTTATATTGGAGGCATCCGAGTCAGGGTCTGGGATGAGCATGGGCTAGGAGCCAGGAGCCTCTTCTCTGTTTCCACTTCACAGCCACCTTTGGTACTTTGGCTGAGAATTTGCCCTAGAAGTCAGTCACCTTCTCTGAGACAGGGCTGTACTTTCAGATGCCTAATCCAGCTCGTCAGGCCCTTCAGAGGAGAAAATGAGATAGTAATTTTAAATGAGGCAGATGTCAGGTGTCCTTTAAGAAAATATATTGATTGTAATTCTTGGAGATTAGGGGAGTAAGAGGTAAAACATGGACATATTTTTGCTATAATAAGATTGCTGTTGTGGTCCAACCCTCTTCCTGGCTAATTAAATACCAGATTAGCAGATGAAATCTGGTTGGAATGAATAGCAAACACTGAGATCCCAGTGAAAGCATGGGAGACAATCTGTTTTATAGGTGTGGTGGGACTGCAGACGGTGGGGTTTTATACTGAGCTTTCTTATTGTGGGCAACTTGCTCTGCATTAATTTGCAGTGTAGAGATTTTCTTGTCGCTCCAAGTGCTAGGCCTTGATTTTATTATCTTGAAGACAACTATCCATAAATATTAAGTGCCAGCCTAGGGTCACCCACTTGGGCATGGAATCTAGGTGTTCTAACTCTTAAAGATTTTTATTTTCATTCTTAATGGCATTCATACTTATAAAATGGAAACCTGAGTTCCAGGTTCTCAGGTTTCCTGAGACCATGTGGTGGAAAGAACACAGACACAGAAGATGTTTTAGCCCCAGCCATATTATGGCGTCTGTGACAGGTCACCTCCCATCTCTAACAAAGCCTCAGTTTCTGCATGTTTAGAATGAGGAACTTGGCTTAGATGATCACTGGATTTCTTTCGGCTTTTAAGTTTCCATAGTTTTGTGATTGGAGGTGACTGACATCAGTGACATGTAGAAGGTTATAAGTGGGAAAACTTGAACTCTTGAATAGTTGATCATCTACATACATGTTGCTACTTTCCTCTTTTAGTTGATCGTAACAAAATTATGGTAGAGGTAGTTTTATCTCCATTTTAGAAATGAATAAACTGAGGCTCAGAAAGGGAAAGTGACTTGCTCAAGGAGACCCCACTAGTATATGGCAGGACTGGTATTTCAGTACCTTTTTCCAGTACCACAACTTTCTTTCTTAGACTCTTTTACAGTCATCTTTGTGGAGGAAATACAGTGTTGTTAATATCTGAAAATTTTCAAAATTTAAAAACAAAATAATTTTCCCTTTACCAGTAGACTTAGAATCTGATACACTGGTTTAGCTCTTATCAGTTGTGTCTGTTTGGTGAGTTACTGCATTTTGTAAGCCTCGATTTTCTCACATGTAATAAAGAAATAATGAGATATTGGAGCTGAGGAAGGAGGGAATTGCTTTACACATCAAGTCTAGTGAAAGTGAAAGTCGCTCAGTCATGTCCGACTCTTTGTGACTCTATAGGCTATATAGTCCATGGAATTCTCCAGGCAGAATACTGGAGAGGGTAGCCATTACCTTCTCCAGGGGATCTTCCCAACCCAGAGATCAAACCCAGGTCTCCCGCATTGCAGGCAGATTCTTTACCAGCTGAGCCACCAGGGAAGTCACAAGTCCAGTGTGTGTCCCACAGATGCTGTGGGACACCTTCCACTTCTTTCTGCTGATCTCCCTGGTAAGCAGAGTGGATTCATCCATCCATCCATCCATTCATCTATCCATCCAACAAATTATTTACTAAGCATTCACATTGTAGTGGTTCATTTCAAATGTTTATTACATACTGGCTGTGTGCTAGGCAGTGATAAGACAGGGCTAACCACCATAGAGGAATTTGAAGATAAGAGTGCCCATGTAGCCAACATGTGAGGAAGCACGTTTCACAGTCAGGATTGTGCCCTGAGCTGGGGACTGTGGCAGTGGTCCATGACTTCAGGTGCATACGATTGAGCAGAGGAACAGACCCATGAACTGCAGGGTATTAAATGCGATAGGTGCTATAGTATAGGTCTATAAGGAAGACTGAAGGTGGGAGGCAGCAATGACATTCATCCAGTTTGTTATCCTAGGTGAGTTTGTCTGAATTTTGATTGTGTTAATACCTAGAGGGCAGGTTTGGTCACTGTTTAATGAAGCCCAGCTTGGCACTCTCCACACGTAAATGCGGACTTTTTAAAAATGGCAGTGATAAATTTCAAATGTCATTACTCTTTGAGGCTTACAACTATATGGCAGTATCACAGGAGCAGCATTTTTATTAATATATCCACTCCTTTCTGTTAAATTGAAGTTTTAAAACCTAGACCAAGATACATGTAAGAAAGTAAGTTTAGGAAATTTGCAAAATATGCTCCTATGCAACCAAAGATTAAATTGATTTGTTATATGTGCATTTAGCTACAATTCATTTTAATTGTCTGTATGAAGTTAAAAAGTATTAGTGTCAGATAAAGATTCATCACCAGAGCGTGATTTAGGGCTGGTGCTGGAGAACGCAGGCATGTGTTCCGGCAGATGTTTGTATAAGGCGCTGTCTTTCCTGACAGCAGTTAAAAAGTATGGTTATAGTAATCAAATTGCGGTGCAGCGACTCAGAGGCTAGGGCCAGATTGAATTAAAATAGATATAAGATTTATGAATAGCAATAGCTGTGATAAAATTTCACTGCCTTCTTCAACAGGAAGGACTTTTTCCACAGTAGAAAGAAGAAAATCTAATAACCACTTTTCTAAAACTGTGATTTTGCTGACTTCCATTTTCCCTTCCTAATTATGACATCAAAACAATAGCTTGCTAGATTTTTTTTTCCCCAGCCATGGAATTACACTGTCCCCCCACCATGTTATTAAGTGCCCAGTGTTAAAACATATATTTTCTATGTTGTTAATGTTTTTGTTTAGAAAAAAATTCATGTAAATCTAGACTATGGGATTTAAATTCCCTTTTAAGGAGCGTTTCTTTATCATTATCACCATAACTGTGCTTTATTGAATTCCTATATTTGTACCAGGTCCTGTAATGTACCCTTCATATACAGCAGCTTGTCAGTCCTCACAGCATTCCTGTATATGGATTTTATTGTTACTCTTGTACAGGTAAGGAAACTCAAGCCTCACAAAAGGACAAGTGACAGCTAGGTGTGAGCCCAAGTGTGTGAGACTCTACAAACCTCTTTTTTTTTACTGTGTTGCATTGTCTTTAATTCATTC